>NC_041358.1:11740382-11905382 GCF_900634415.1 Cottoperca gobio
AAATGTTGGGCCATGTTCAACTTTTTTGCAGGACGACCGTCTGTGTCGGCATACCTGCGGTGTCGCTGTGCTGGCCTAATTAAAATAAATGAAGGGGCTGTGCTTTTTAAGTCAGTCTGAACATGGCCTTAGGCGTAAGCGAATCTCTGTCTTCATAGTGAAATAGTGAAATGTGTGTGTACAAAACTGTACTTAACAGCAGCCAGTGAGCAGTTTATGCAGCTGTACTAACAAACGTGACCAAGCCTATTTACCGTAACACCTGAATTATTTTATACAATTTTTTAAGTTGTATTTACTGCAAAACAAATAAGGTAAATACAATTTACCCACTGCTACAATAGCGTTATTAAACAGTCCTTCCGATATGTTATTAAGTTTTAATATACTATTACCATACATAAGACCCTACTATACGTTTGTCAAATAAATCGCAAGGCAGTGTATTTGGTCAAAGGTTATCACTTCAATATTTAGCCAAACATTTAACACTTGTAAAATACATTGTGACCACAACAGAGAGTGAGAAAATTTCACTTGAGTGTGAATTTTGTGAGGAGGATGAGGAGGAGAGGAAAGGAGAGGAGAGGAGAGGAGAAGGGGGAGGAGAGGAGAGGAGAAGAGGAGAGGATAGGAGAGGAGAGGAGAGGAGAGGAGAGGAGAGGAGAGGAGGATGAGGATGAGGAGAAGAGGAAAGAAGAGGAGAGGGAGAGAAGAGGAGAATGGAAGAGAGGAGAGGAGAGGAGGATGAGGCGAAGAGGAAAGGAAAGGAGAGGAGAAGAGAGGAGATGATTTATGGTAGATAAAGGGCAGAGGAAGTTAAACAAGTCAAAGCTTTCTCTTCAACTGAGGCTCTTAATGCTGACGGCTGGGCCATCTGGACTATCACACAGCCAGCAACACAGACCCAAACACACACAGTAGTCTCTCTGTGGTTGGCTCTGTCTTCTCACCTCGACTGGAAAACAAACAACACAGCATGAGAGAGAAGACAGAGAGCGGGAAAAGTAGTGCGAGAAAGCAGAGGGTGAAGCGAGGAAAACAAGCGAACAGAGGGTGATTCTAAGGTCACCGACGGGAAATCTGCAGGGGGCGGAAACTTGAAAGATGGAAAAGTGGGGGAAGAAAAAGCTGATACTATACAGAGGTATCCAAAGTAATTTCATAAGTTTACTGATAAAGTCAATCAATCCACAACCCGAGACGATGCCCCAAGTCACATTTAAAGCTGGTAATCAGTAATGAGATATTATTTTCAGAAGGTTTTTTACAGCAGATACAAGATGCACAAGCCTGGAGGAGCCAATTAAGTCTAGAAGCTGATGCAGGTAGACAAGTCATATAAATAATGCAATGGCATGAAAGGTTATTCTGAGCACAGCAGAGACTTATCTTCAAAAAACTCCTTATGCATAAACTTGTAACATGTAAAAGTTGGTGTGTGTTCAGTGTAATGCATCAATAATTAATGACTAATTAATGCACTAAAGTATGTTGCAAAGATTGAAATATCTCTGTACACCATATTTCTAGAAAGTTTTATTTAGACATGAGTTTCATGGAGGGAACAATATGTTTTGCATCCATTCCATCAAGATTACTCGCAATATTCCATGGAGTGCTGCGCTGTTATTTCTTAATGTTTCTTTTATATGATTGGCTATACATTTGAAATCCCTCTTGAGTTAACTTAATCTGGGCAAATGTTAAACCAGTAATCCATGAGCTCTTCTTTTGTGTGTTTTGTTGGAGTTTACTTGTTTGTTGGTTACATTGTTGGCGCTATAGGTTTTCCACTGAACATCTTTAATATCACTCTTCAAACATTGAGGCCAACTACCCAACTCTTCCAATTTTTTCAAACAAACATTTGCAGTGGGCCTGAGAGTCATTCCCACGAGTGTTAAAGAGTAAGTGCTCTCATAAAATGATTCAAGTGATGTCTCCTGACAATACAAAAAGAGGTATATTATTATGAAAATGTTCTGGCTTCGGACATGTCTTGTTGTGGACTCAAATTGGATTCTTCCGGAATAAATCAGGGAGTTATTTATATGTTTTCAAAGAGTCAGCTTTGGGTCAAATGCCAGCCTTCCAGAAGTCTTGGCTCCTGCGATAAGCTAGCTGTCCTGAGACCAGCTATATGTGCCCCTGTGTTTGGCAAGGAACAGATGGAGATGTACACACGTACACACACACACACACACACACACACACAAACACACACACACACACACACACACACACACACACACACACACACACACACACACACACAATCTGGGATAGCCACAGGCGTTCTGGCTCATAAGGCTCATAAACCATAATGTTAAATATAGAATATAATGTGGCATTTACAAAATCACAAATAACATAACTCAAAGATAGACAGAAATAAAAATAAAAATTTAAAGAAAGAAATTAGATAGAAATGGGGGAGAGAGTAAGGGAGAGAGGATGCTACCTCATGAGCCTAGCAGGCATGCACTACATGTTAACATTAGTAGGTCAGCCAGAACAGAAATAACTTCGCTGTGTGTAAGAGCGTGTGGTAACCTCTTATACTCACTACTAGCCAATCGTGGTGGATTACCCATTCTACACATTAACTAATCAAAAAAGACGACATACGTCAACATTTCAAATATCGTCACATGATCAGCTTTTACCAGCTGTGTATTCAGTTTCCACATGAGTGAATGTCCGTCTATATATATCTCTACCTCCCTCTCTAAGCTATGCTTAGATCTCTAAGGACACGCTGACTCCTGCTGAAACCTTGCAGCTACAAATATCAGCTGTTCAGCAGAAAAGTTTTATCCCACTAATGAACTGTCATATAGTGAATATTATTATTATTATAATTAATTAATTAATTCCAAGGGACAAATAGCAAAAGGGTGTCAAGTCTCTGCAGAAATACAATTTGAGCACCCAACATGTTGGTGTGTTTGTCATACATACAGTGCCACTATGTGGCACAACTCAGACACAGCAGTACCTGGACAATATTCTGTAAATAAACTTTAAAGTTTCAGGTCGACATTGAGAACAAAATGTAAAGGCATAGGGTTTTATGGCATCTTATTAAGTTGTGCAAGACGGTCTAGCCTAAATGAGCAGTAGTAATATACGCATGCATACACATACTGTATAACACAGTAGTAATACATTGCAGCCTCTCACTGGATCTGGTAATAGACATAGAATGGCTTTAAACATATATTAAATGTACATTTAATATTAATCACTGAAGTTGTTTTTGTTAATAAAAAAAAAGACAAATAAAGAAAACATGGATTACCTGATTATTTAATTAAAAACTATCAGTTGAGGCCAACTTTAAGCAAACAGCTTCTCTACTGTCAATTTCAACAAATCCTCATTTCTAACTGTGGCATCGGTACTACTGGCTGTACTTCAGAGCAGCACAACAGGGCAACATTTCTGTATCTTTTTGACCCACTGATCGTACTACACCTGATACTAAACTATCCTGACAGGCAGAGGTCATGGGTTTACAAAGCCATGATTTTGCTGAGCTGTTTAATTCTCTTGAAAAATCAATGATAAGACTATACCGAACTGAAATGAACTCAGCTGATTGTCTGGTTTGTATGTTTGTGTATAGGTTGGTATATCTGAATGTGTGTGTTTACAGTATGTGTGTTGCTCTTCAGAGATTACTCATCTGCTCAATGGGATTAGCTGCTCTGGCTGTACTCAGGCATGACCTAGGCTGAACTGTTTAATGTTATCTTGCTAGCTGAACAAGAGGAAGTAACACAGCTAACAATTCCTGTCCAACAGCAATTGTAGAAAAGCAAGATTAGCAAAGGAGAACTTAACTCTTAATTTAGATATGATTAGCATCATCAGAAACATCAACTACTATTATTACTACTACTACTACTGCTACTACTACACTGCACTCGCACCCTTTTTCAGACAGGTGTCTTATTTTACATTGACCCTGGAAACCTGCCAAGTTGGGGTGATTGTTGCTGAGTTCTAGGACCTGATGAGAGCTGGCTCTTACCCGTTCATGGCTTCCGGATTTAGCTTAGGTTCAGAGATGTCAACTTGAAGGAATTTATGCTGAGAAACAGCTCCAGTTAGCACTCTAACTAGCTTCGAGCTAGTGTATGTGACTCATGGCTTTCTCCCTTTGTCACAAAGTGATACTAAACCGTTACAAAAGCATTTGATAACGTAGCAGTTCCATTTAGTTATTGTACCAACCTTTGATATTGGATTGTGTGATTAGACCTATTTTCTAAATGTGGAAATAATGAGCAAGGAGAATACAAAAGGAGCTAGCTTGGCTAACTTACCACATATGGGTAACTCTTCCATTGCAAGGTCCCGGTCAGCCACACATATTGCTATAGGCTAATTGTGATGATAAATTGTTAAATTAACTAAATGTAACCACAGTTTATCTCTCTCATGTCCCTTTGTTAAGCATAGCGTTGTGTTTTCCATTGTGGTCAATATCGAGGTGAATGAGTTAGTCTGAGCATGGAGGATTAGCGGGCAGCTATCATTAATTTTAAAGTACTGACCTGTGGATCTGGACTAATTCATCCTAATTACTCAGCTCCTCTTGGTCGTCAGACAGCCTCCCTGATCCCTAACACCTACAGTTCTGTGAAATCATGAATCAGGGATTGGATCACAGTGTTTCAGAAGGATGTGACACACATCTTGTCCCAAAAATAATTTGGAAGGCTGGAACAGTGATATATGTGGGAGGGGAAACCTGTACTTAGCCTAAAACAGGCTTTGAAAACAGGTGAATGACAGATAAAATGCAGTTTTTTGGAATATAATATTTGTTTGTTTTTGCCAACGTTTTTTTACACAAGGATCACAGGACATGTGCATTACCTATGAACAAAAACACTTTGAGAGATTGAAAGATTTGTTTGATTTAAAACAAGCGTTAAAACCAAATCAAAAGAGTGCATGCAAAAACACAGAGCTAGCAGAAAGATGCACCAAACTGCATTTACATTCACCGCACACAGGCCTGCTGGTCATTCATTACGGACATTGATTTAACCTCAGTTGACCTTGCTACTCTCTACCATAATTACAAGCCATTTTCCGAAGTGAACCAAACAGCAGGTGAGTGAGAAAATAAATTGTAATTAAAGTAGATGAAGATACGTTACATTGACTGAGGATGAAGAGTCGCAATGGTCCATCCTCACATGTAGCCCTCGCACTGGCCCAGTAGGTGTCAGCCCTCCTACAGGCAGGGCTATCCAAACACCTACAGACCTTAATGCAATTCTTCACAACAGGTGTGGATCTTTTTATTCTTTTGCTGAGAGTGACAGCAGCTCTACAGTACATTGCTGTGTTAGTCCCACTGCAGATGCATAGCTCTGGGCTCAATAGCACTACAGCTGCCTGGGAAGTTCTCTCACTCGTCTCCTCTCATGCCTTCTCCGTTGATTAATTTGTCAGCCGTGATCCCTACTCAAAGTTACATCACAGTGCCAGCTGGACAGTTGCACAGACGGATGGATCGGCGGAATGATGTAGCGTGGAGTTTTTGGGGAAAATCCAGTAAAAATGCTAAATATACGAGGAACTAGTGCTCATGCACTCGGTCACAGACATGATCTCTCCTCTTCCGTCTGTCTTTGTGTGTGTCGCTTTCATTGTTTCTTCTCTTTTCTCCTCTTTGTCCCAACTAAAATAGATCCACCTCTGTAAAGTCTATTAGCAGCCTAAGGTAAGCCTCTTAGGAGAGACTCTTGCTCTCTTGGAACACGGGAGGCCAGTAACACTCAGCAGGACCAAACAACAATCACATACTGATAAAACCAGGGAGGGATTTAAGATGGGAGGAAAAGAGGATTGGGCAAGATAGAGAAGAGAATATACTGAAATCCACGTACTGTACGTTTGACAACAATCATAGATAATACTGAATTTTTTGGTTAGGTTGATGTTTTACAACTAAGTATTCATTCAGGATTTTATTAAACACATACATGAGTATTATACTGTGAATCTTTAAATTTGATATGTATGTCATAATTAGAGGTGCAACCTATTAGAGCGGCCTTTACTTCCTGGTTGAAAATATTTGCATCTTTGTTCATATGTGTGCACTGCAAACGTTATTGTTATTGTAACCAAATGCATCTCTGATCAACCCACATTATATTTTATTGCATTTAGGTCATGATTCAAAAACCTGTTTTTCTGTTTACCAAGAATTTACATAGTAAAAGGTTAAATAGGTTCAACGAGGGAGATGAGAGGGAGGAATGTATCAAGCAGGATGGGAGAGCAGAAACTGAAATATTCTCCAGCAGTAATCTAGCTGTCTTGAGCTCAGGAGACACCCTCTGTTTTTTAATCCATTGTCTTAATGAGCTAAACGAGATTAACCAGATGAATGTGAGATGGAATCCCTGGAGTCTGTTTGTATGTATGCCAACACACTGCAAACTTCATCAGTGTGTGTGTGTGTGTCAGTCCTCTCGCACTTTCTATCATTTATCAGATCCATTACACTTAAGAGACCACGCAGCTCCTCTCTTAAGCTTATTGTATTGCTATCAGATAGAATCAACATCTTTGCAGTGAGAGTTTGACTTTCTGTGCAGCCTAAACCTCACAATCCCTGTGTTAGCCAGCACGAGGACAGTTCATCATGCTCCAAACAGCTTTCAAGCGAGCTCATGAACTGGCTCCAAGATGGTATTTCTTACTAATGCGGAAGGATTCCCTGAGGTCAAATTGTATGTCCTTCAAGCAGACAATGTGGTATAAACACTTAAGTAGAGTACACAAATAAGCACAATCAAGACTGAGTCCATAATGAGATTGAGTCTGAATCAAGATCCAGAGCGCTTGTACTCGGATATAACCACACATTCAATCATTGTATATTTGTATCTGTATGGTACAACCAAAAGTATCTCAGAACAAACTACTGTGTTTTAAAGTGCAGGAAATGAATAAATGGTAGACATTAATAGCTAAAAGTACTGACTAAACATCCAGCTTCACTCCAAGTCGAAGTATTGACAGCTCAATTGTAGGAAGAAAATCAAAAAAACACTTTTATACAATGAATAGCGGTATACATTTGGAACACACATTGGGAATTGATGAATTGCGAGGGCTACGTCCAACAATCAACTTCATGCAGCCATTGGCCAGGTGTGCGAAGGGGACAAAGTATGCAAGGTTTGAACTTTTGTCTTTCACACAACTTCTGTTACTTTTCATGTGCACAAACTAGTGTAGAGCAATACCACAAAGTTCTCTGAGGGTAGACTGTTCTACAGTGTGCTCCTTATCCTTATTCTAACAATTATTGCATGTCGTCCCCTCTCGAAGAAAGCAGGCTTTTTACCCTGCCTTCGACTTCGATCAGCAGCTTCAATTTGGGACAGCTCTGAACATTTCTGTCTTAAGACAAGGTCAAAAGACACAATCTAGTTCATTCCTAGCATACCCTGACCTTTAAGCATCGTCGTATCCCAGCTCGCACTGGTTCTGCCTCTTTTAAATGGGCCATGCATTTCTGAAAATGCGCCTATGTGCCAAGTGTTCTCTTCATTCAGCCAGTCAACCAGCGAATCAGTCTTTTGAAATGTGTGTCCTATCAACCCAGTTTCCTGTCTCTCTGGGCGTCACATGTTGTCAGACCAACAGCTCGGCAGTCCCATTAGAGTCTCTTTACTAGAGCACAGCCCGCTACTGTAGAAATATCACCTTATAGCTTCTTCATTCGCAAAGCACAGCACACTATCTGTGCAATAGGCAACCTGTCACCAGTTTGATGTGGCAGGTGCGCTTAGCATCCCATCACTTCCTAAGCCTGTAATTAACGGTGAAATACGTCTCACTTTAAATTAAAAATCATGCTATCTTGATAAAAGTGTATTACCAAATACGATTATGTGAGTAATTTACACACAATTAACACAGAATGTCAACATACAAATTATGCTTCATCATCATTCTCCTCTGCTCTACTCCAACCTGCTCTCTTCCTGTGTCTCACCTTGGTAGTGAGGATGCAGATGCAGTCCATCCTCACCAGTCCGACTGGCAAACTTTCACTCAAACATCTTCCAGCTGCAACTTCCACCACTCAGCCTCTTGTTGCTTTTGGTGACATCCTACTGCCGTCTGTCCCGTCTCCTCATCCTCACCCTCTTCTTTCATCCCTCAATCTCTCTCTCCTCCCTTTTTCCTGTCCTCTTCACCTGTCCTTCCATCGGAGCAGCCAGAGAGGACTTCCCCGCTAAAATAAAGGCCGACTCAGAAACATGGCAGCTGTCCCAGTACACCTCCGACCGCCCTCTTGTTTTCCAGCTGCTGTCTTCGTTTTATAGCAGCTGGTAGCCACATTTTGACCTCAGAGAGTGCATGGCTCAGAATATATATCTGCACACACGCGGAACACACTCAGCACACAAAAAAAAGGGCAAACATGCAGAGACAGGCGGAGAAACGCATACACATGGATGCACAGGCAAACACTCACACAGACAGACATTTATACACAGACATGAGCACCCACACAAATACTTATGCTACACACACACACCACTCTCTGCTGTTTTATCAGGTCAGTCTCCAGCAGGAGTGGGGGGGTTAGACTGAGTGAACAGTAACAGCAGTATAGCAATGGATGCTCTACTTTCAACTTTGGGTATTAGCGAAGTTAAAGCTCCATGCACCCTGAAGCTTCACACAAAGATGGGATTTCACTCACTCGAGATACTGGGCTTTTTTGGATACACTACATCACTACAACTGATGAAAACATTACAAAGCACTGTACTATACATATTATACAAGACCAGCAGAGCAGATTTGGATCAGAAAGTATGGTGGGTAATGTCTCACATCCACATGTTTTGCAAAAAACAAACACATACGCACAATTGTGCATGTGTTTCTGTTCCTAGCCTCCTCTGGCTCTGCATCCATTATTGGTTCTCATGATGTTCACTGCTGCCAACAGAGAGTTGTCAGTCTGGACTGGGTTGTGCTAATGAATATTATTATTGGGGCTCAGTTTCTTTTACAGCCATCTAATACTAGTAATCCCATATTATTTTACTGTAAAGGATAATGAACAATGCAGATGCAAAACTACAATCACAGCCTCACGGTCGTAAGCCTCCACCAACCAGTCAAGTGGCAGTTTACATCCATGTCTGCCCAAAATGTCACCACTTCCATCATTTTATGCTTTAATTTATTTTATTTATGAAATTGACCAAATGAGTGTATGATTTCTTGAGTTATGGCAAACAATGTGTTTTGTGAGGTCACAGTGACCTTGGACTAACAAAATCTAATCCGTCCATCTGGACTCCAAGTGCACGTTTGTGAGAAATTTGAAGAGATTCCCTCCAGGAGTTCCTGAGATATCGCATTCATGAGAATGGGACGTACGTACAGACAACTCGAAAACATAAAAGACGGAAAAAGTCACTTAAGATTTGTGACAAAATTCCCTTTTTTGTCAGATTAAGAAATATAACTGACTATTTTGCATTTCAAAAGAATTCAAATTAAAGTAACTAGTGTCTAATTATTATTGGATTAATTCATTAGGAACACCTGAGCAGCGCATGGATAAAACCAGCGTCACCACCAACATAACACACAATAAAAGCAGTGTTTAGCTGGGAGGACACATGTTGCCTCATGCGCTTACAGCATTGTATTGATAACAGCTTTTTAGTATAAAGCACATTAAATCAATATCAAATCAAACTTCCTGAGATGTGGACTATCAGCAGCAGATCAGAGCAATGATGTGTACAGTGTAAGTCGTGTTCAAACAGCCCAAACCACACAAAGCCATTTCAGCAAGATCAACAAGACAAAACCATTGCATGCGCACATCTCTGATAAAATATGACTGAACTTGAATTGATTCCCCTTGTCATATTACATAATGCAATGTAAGCCAATGTTCAAACAGCCAGGCTGCATAAACGATCTGTCTTTCTAATCCTGATCTCTGCAGCTACCAGCAGCCTTTCCAAAAACTGGTTCAAGAGGAGACATGCTGTCACTAGTGAAAACAGGTTTGCCCCATATCACAACTATTTCCATGTAGGACAAGTAATATGTTTGACATGAAGCAACAAATCCAGGCCAATTCTAAACATTTAAAAAAAACTTCCGTTCTGTATTGGTGCATTTAATTATATTAAAAACAAAACTTTCAGTCATAGCTCATTGAAATTCTATCTTGTACAATAATGATTATTCTGTTATACTGTTTCCAATAGCAGGGTGAACTGTGGTCTTAATTTCTTCATAAGCAGAATCCATAAGCGACAAGACACCAAATGAACTCAGGCAGGGGGCAGAAACAAAACCGTGGTTTCACACAGTGAAAGAAAAACCGTAGGAGCTAAAGTAAAATGCCATAAATCAAGAAACACTAGTCAGTGATGGTTAAGAAGAAATAAAATATGTATCCAACCCTAGGTCTGACAAAAAGACCATATATATATATATATATATATATATAGTATATATATCATGCAAGCAATGTTTAGCTGATGTTGAACAACCACAGGACATCACAGCAAGTGTATGTTAGCTGACAGATCATGGCAAAAGAAATGATGGACCATGAACTACTAGGAAGTCTCTGCCCTCAGACCATATAAACATCTATAATGGGAGAAGGATACAGTACAACCAGTGCACCAAACCGGCCCAAATATCCCAGGCACAATAATAATTTCTAATTAAAAAAAGCTTCTCTCACTTATTTTCTAGAGTTGTGCAGCCCTACTGTAACCTCAAGGTTGCCACCCAGCAACTGAGATCACCCTCAGAAGGCAAGTATTATACTCTGCTTTCAACTGGGGAGAGATTTCTTTGCAGGTTTCCTCAGGCACTAATGCAAAACAACCAGAGATGTCTTACCTTGTTGGGGATCAGTGGGCTCGTAGCTGGCCTGGAGCTGGCTGGGCCATAGCTAGGGCTAGTGGAGGTGACTTTCACTGCCCCGGGGCTGGTTGGACTAAGAACAGAGATCAAGAAGAGAGGGTGTCTGGAGGTGAACTCTGAAAACTGTCATTATTATTCTGTACAACTACACCCAAATTCCCAATAGCACACAAAATTCAGTGTTGTATTATATCTGTCACTTAACCCATGTGACATGTTCATTGTACAAAGCATAGCATTGAAATAGATGTAATCATTCTGTGTTTTCAATTAAAAATAATTTGAGTTTATTAGTTTGGCTGTTGTGTAAATCTTTCTTGAAGTGGGTTTTTGTGTTTTCAATGTCGGTGGAAATAAATAGATGAAATGTGTAAGTTAGCATGAGCAACATAGCTACAGTTTACAATAAAGAAAATGACCACCTGTAACTTCACCACTGGGAAATGAATGAAAAAGCTATCCTTGTTTGTAGCACACTTTTCTTCTTCTACATTATCTTCATTCAAAGTATCAATAATCATGATTGTTACAGTGTCCGCACACTGTTTGATCACATTGTGACTGAAGTGTTTTCTTTTGTCCACATCTTTGGTGTTACTTGCTCAATGCTGTAGGGTTTTGCACTGAATTTCCCAGCGATAATTATTCAATTTGGTTTGTTAAAATGTCAGTTATAAGTTGAAAAGTCTCACAAATGTACCCAACTAACAATTCAAATATCTGACTGTTGGACATACCTCTGATAAAGCCCTTTAGTCAAAGGTCCCGGAGGACCTGCGGGGCTGCGGCTGCTGAAGATAAATATTCCCTTGTTGGGGCTTGTTGGACTCGTGCTGGGAGTGACTTTGCCTATGCCTGGGTCCTTTCTGGTAGCATGAGCTGTCGAGACTATAGCAGCCTCCGTGACTCTGCTGACTCCTGGGCTGGTGATAGGAGTGCTGCTGGTGGATGTAAGTTTGTCTGGAGTGGTTGGATCTAGAAAGCCTTGGATGGTGTTGGAGACGAGGGCCGACACAGTTATCAGGTTGAGGTCTGGAGAGACAGAATCACTTTGTGGATTGGCGGAGGTGGTGGAGCTTTCTGAGGAAACATTAGAGTTGGTGGCAGTGGGATGTGGCTTTGTTCCATTCAGTGATGATCCAGGAGGGTTTTTTATGGAGCCAGTGGGGGTTTGCACACCATTCACTGTGACCCGGGGGGATGTGGCAGCAGAGGGAGAAGAGGGCACATGAGTCTCTGATGCCTGCGAGTCGGAGGCTCCAGGATGGACAGGAGGGAGAGGAGCACGATACTTGACCTTAGCTGGCTGTGGCTGAGGGGAAACGGACCGTGTTGTAGGGGAAGATGGCTTTGTTGTGGGTGTCACGGATGGGAGTGGAGCAGCATGGGACTTGATTGACTTGGGTCTGGGGGTCAGAGGTTTTAGCTGGGATGATCCTTCATAAGCCCGGGGGCTCAGGGGAACAGAGGAGGGCTGTGGCTGGGCGGAGAGCTCTGCTGGAAGGTTACAGGAGGCCGGGAGGCTCCACGGAGCGTCTGTCTGGTCCACAGAACTCTTGCTGTCTGCATGGAGAGTTAACTCGTAGTACTCCTGAATGTCTAGGAGGAGAAGAGCAGAAATTAGAGCCAGGATGAATGACTGAAGGGTTAATTAGATTAGAGAAGGAGGTAATGACACATTGAAGTGATGGATGAATGAATGTACGACTGTATAAATGAAAGTGAATGAATAATTGACTAAATATCATGCGCACTGAGGTAATGTTTCCTCCAAAGGGCACCGAGCAGGAGAGCTGACGAGATGAGTTGATTCTTCAAAAAGTTAAGGATTGATGATTAGTAAATCTTTCCACACATTTATCACTGAAGAAGTAAAAACATGTTCTGGTTTAATCTACAAACTGAGGATTGTCATCACTGTAAACTGAATATATTTGGGTTGTGGACAAAACAAGCTTGAAAATTTGGGCTCAGGGAAGCTGCGATTGAAATGTATTTTTGACAACATATAGACTGAACAACTGATCGATAAAGTGGTTATGGGAGAAAATAACCATCAGATGTATCTATAATGAAAATAATCATCCGTTGCAGACCTGTAAAGCTGTTCAAAACACAGCAGAAAACCTTAATCACTACTTTATATTGCATTTGGATTCAAGATAATTAAATATTATCACGAAGTAACTCTCAATTATTTTCTTACTGAGGTACATTGCTGGAGAACCCAAAGAATACACAGCTAATACACTGTTGACCTCTAGTGGCAGCACAAGGATACTGCAGCTATAGTTCATTTACACAGAAGCTCTTGAAGTATTGAGGCTTCCCCACTAAAAAGACAATAAGTTCATTCTACTGTCATTTCCCTCGTAAGAGGTAACCACGCTGACTGTATCACAGCGACTGTTATGATTACAGGTTTCACTTCCTCCTCTCGGCATACAGAACTGACACAAAGTTACACAATAAATCATACGCATGGTCGTAAATGAGATGATGAAGAGGAAGAAAAACAGAGGTGCAGTAAGTGGGAAGAAGACAGGGAACAGTTGGATGAGGATGTGGAAACAGAAAAGGAGAAGAGTGACGAGTGCACAGTTAATTAAACAGTACAATACATGAAAACGGCCATAACACAGGCATCAAGGATGGAAATGACACAGTACACACACACACAGTACACACACGCACACACACACACAAACACACACACACACACACACACACACACACACGTAGAGTATATTCAAACATATATAACATTACATGATAGATGAAGTAAAATGTCAACATAAAAGAAGTCAAGTATCAATAATACTTAAAAAAAAAAAAAAAAGAAAGACAGCACTGTTGTTTCAAGATACAACACCAGAGACATTTTGACTGAAGGTCAAAGTCACAAACAGGAATTCAGTCTCATGTTTAGGGAACAGCACATCCACACACACACACACACACACACACACACACACACACACACACACACACACACACACACACACACACACACACACACACACACACGTACACACAGAGAGGAGTGTCACTGTAACAACTACAAGGTGTGGGCGTGGCTCAAAGCAGGTAAAAAAACCAGTTTGTTGAACAACATGCGCCCAATGTTTTCCTTCCAATACGCAACAGTTCACCTCAAGCAGAACAAACCAGTTAGACACAGACTTTTAACTCTTGGGAAGAATGAATACTTGCAAAACTTTCTTTAAATATATGCAGGCTTTCTACAAAGGGGCCTGTGTTTTCTGTGACAGGCCACATCACGCCTACATGTTTGCGTTCTGATCTCTATTTTCTGGTGAACAGCAATGTGATGGCACAAGTTCTTGTAGCCACCGCAAAAACTATTCTACCACAGCGCTCCTTTCATTCTCTTGTCATCAGTCCGGCCCTCTGTCTGATGGTATACAAGCCTACTGTCTTATAGCCAAAGCCTCTGATCTTCATTTGGACAAAAGCACACTCAATTCCATCCGTCTTCAAGCCTTCATATACAGTCCCAAACATATAGTATCCTTCCTGACTGACACACTGCACTGCTCTGTCAACGTTTAAGGCATACAATCGAACCTGGCTGCAGCGTAGCATCACTGAACTCACAAACTTGTTGTGGAGACCAGGACAAGAACAAAGCTTAAGGGTCACAGAAAACAGTGTCATCCAACCACAGAGACGGTTTCTGTTTTATCTGCCATGGTTTTGAAATCCATCATAACATTTGAAAAACAGCTAATGTCCCAGTTACTCTAGCTCAGTGGTTCCCAAACGGTGTGGTGTGCCGTGAGACAAATCCCAGTGTGTCGTGGGATTTTGAAACAATTAGGCCTATTGCATTTAACTGTACACAAGGTTATGAATGATTTGTAATTTCCTTCAGTGTTTCCCCTAGGTTAACTGCTCTGCGGGGGTGCTGCGTGTGGCGCAGATTATTTAAATTCTCTCCTTACCTTTCCTCTGCTCTGTCTCTGACTGTAGGTGTGTGCGCACACGTGTGTGTGTGTGTGTGTGCGTGTGTGTGTGTGTGCGTGTGTGTGTGCGGGGGTTCGGAAGCGGAACTCCGCCCTTCGCGAAGCAGAGCAGAGGAAAGAATGAAAATACGCAAAGCAACTGAAACATACAATAGGTCTTATATGCTTTGGCCTAAATATAAATGAAACAATCATTTAAAAAAAGAAATCTGTCAAAGCGAACCCTGTTTTAGCCATTTGCGCATGGTGGGAAATATTAGAGTGTGACACATCAAAGGATCTCTGCTAGTGTGAAGGAGAATAGCTATCTTACAAGGACTAGGCTGAATAAATGTTCACAGAGTGATAACAGTGATACTATGTGTTATAGAGGGTATTTTGCCCGGATATGAACACAGGTGTGCCTTGAGGTTTTGGCTTGGTCTTTGATGTGCCTTCGTCACAGAAAGGTTGAAAACCACTGCTCTAGATCAGTGGTTTTCAACCTTTCTGTGGCACACCAAAGACCAAGCCAAAATCTCAAGCACACCTGTGTTCATGTCTGGGCAAAATACCCTCTATAACAGTGTTTCTCAAACAGGATTGTGTGACGGGGGGGTGCTGTCCGAGGTTTGTGCGATGGGGGGCGCTGGTGCGTAGTTCACTTCTCTCCTTTCCTCCGCTCTGTAGGTCTGTGCGGGAGGAGGGAATGTGAATGTGCAAGGCAAGGGGGTGCTGTCGGGGCTCCGGTGCGAGTGATTGATAAAACAAAAAGTTTAAACCAGATTTAAACTATAATTTCCCACGGCACACCTGACGATCACTAGTGTGCCGCGGCACAGTGGTTGAAAACCACTGCTCTAGATAACTAAGAAAATGAAGGAAACAGTGAAGGTATATGGTTTACTCTAATCTAAACCTCTGTATTAGAGGGGGAAAACATTTGTGATTTGGGTGATGTAACCCTTTCTAACATAACTATGGTGATATAATACCTTGATCTTTGGTAATATAATGTGGCCTAGGGCAGGAAATTGTGCATTACATGCACAAAATAAAACTTAAGATGCTTAAATTGCATATAATACTGAGCAGAACATATTACAAACAATGCTTGATTTGAAAAAGGGCCATCCTTAATCTGCATTCACACTGTTAGCAACACAATCAACAAGTCACCTTTCATCTCCTACAGATTTAACATCTAAGTATGGATTAATCTGCTGATTATTACCTAGATTAATCAATTATCATTTTGTCCATAAATGTCAGAATAGTGAAACGTATGCATCCCAGTTTCTGATATAAAACAAACTCAGAAAGTCTTCATCAATCTTCATTTTCTGACATCTTTGCATGAAAAAAAACGATTAATCGATTATCAGAAATAGTTGCCGACTACTCTCCGTCGATCGACTAATCGATTAGTCAGATTAATTGTTGCAACTCTACTCAGCAGATAAACGTTAACCAAGGCTTCAACAAAAAGAAGAAGGTATAAACGGATGTATAGAGAAACAGTGACTGGCTGGGTATGCGAACATACAAACAGATATCCTTACCCAGCAGAGCACTAAAAAGCTGACTTTGGAAGACATTGATGACTCTGTCCAGAGACTGATGCAGCTGGGAGTCCTCCTCCACAAGACCCTGTTTGGTCCCGCTCTGGTTCTGCTGTCTTTGGTCAAGTTTGGTCCGGTACTGCTGTAGAAGCTCCACGGCTCGCTGAGCATCTAAACACAAAATATACAGGTAAATAACAGAAACACCTTTTCACCATAAAAAATGCCTTGGAGAGATGCAATTCTCCAGGCACTCTTAAGTAGAGCAAGGAGATTAACGTACATTAAAAGCCTCTACTTAATTGAGGATTACTATGGTTAAAAAGAGTCTTCATCAGGGTGAATGTTAATAATAACATTAATAACACCTGGCTCCATATAGTGAGTGTTGACACAGGTGTGCAAGAAGAATGTTTTCTTTCCCTTTCTGTCTCAACTACTGCCAGTTTTCAATGTTGGACATCAATGCAGAATTGAAAATTTGACAGCAACTACAAATGAAAAGTATGCATTCAGTACTTTACAATGATGTGGCAATTGTTTGCTTTAGAAAGGTGGATCGAGGTGGATGTTTACCCTCAGCTCCTGTCATAACATTACTACTATTACAATAAAACGTAATAGGGCTACTGGAGTTTTAAGCGATGTTTTCACGTCATCTTAATTATAAGGGTAACATCGGAATATGCAGCCTATTTATGGCAAGTTATAGTATCTGCATTCTGTGAAATGGTCCTACTATTAAGTTTTATTACTATGGCGTTATGTAAGTCTGATGCAGAAGGACATGAGAGCAATTTAGTTTATGGTGTGAAAGAAGGTGCAGACTGCATGGCACTCTGAACAGCTGATTAAACCGGAAGCACTGCCAGCATCAACATCTAACTAACTAATGCCGCTTTCTTTGGAGTCCAAACGGCATGCAACATATTGATTGTTTACGTAGGGCCTATATATGACCACATATATCAAGCAGAACATTTTAAAGATATTAAACAGTTGCACTTTCATACACTTGAATACGGCATGCAATATAAGCAGAGTGAATTCCCTCTTTCTATGCGTTGCTGTAGCTACAAACAAACAGCTTGTAAACTAGTAAAAGCAGATTTGTATAAAATTAAAACACGCTACCGCTTGATGGATAACTTGTGGGCCGAATTTACCACAATGTCTGAATAATAAGTAAAAGCTCTTTAGTTATGATCTGTACGTAGTGTGCGTGCACCAATCAACTATTCAGCGTTAAATTGCTGGTGTTTTAGAAAAGTTTCGGGCGAAGAAGTGCGCTTTCAACGCAACCTATGTATTCGATAGTGTTTATTTAACCAAATGGAATATGTGGGGGTATATACTACAGAGATAGAAATAAAGATTTAAAAAATGTATTTACCTTTCTGTCGAACAGGCATGTCGACACGCTCAGTCCTTCTTCTCACTGGGGTTTGCGTCTGTGTCGCTGTTATTGCAGATGTGTGCGTCTGTCCCGGGACAGCCTGCCTCCAAACTGGGACACCAAACGGACACCACAAAGGTCTATACCAAATCGTTTTTTCATTAAAAAGAAAAACTTTAAAAAGTGTTTGTAAATCCGATGAAAAAAACGTCACACAGACGGAGGAAATAAATGAAGCGTTGATATTAGACGTTGACAGTCACCGCGTGGACTTAGTACTCGGAGCTTGTTTACTCTGACTACCTCTCTTTCACTTTGACTCTTCCTCCCTGTCTTGCTTTGGTAAAACTAGTCCAGTCCATGTCTTCATTCAGGTGTCTTGACTCCAAAACGCTGTCCAACCGGTTCTTAGGCGGATGAGCACACACACGCATGCATGCACTCACCTCAAAACATTGTTAAACCAGGTTTGAAAGGCATTTCATGTCACGAGGGTTTGTCATGTTAAACAGCTATAGGCTATTGTGTGGAAAAAAGCCAAGTGGATCTACATATAATCCAGTTAACTCTGAATATAGAGTTAGGTTTACAAACACTGATTGGTCGAACAGAGGAAGACCTATATGTCATTTATCCTCCCCTGCTACTGCTAAATGATAGTTGCCATACATTTATCGTAAATTGGATGTTGAACTGTACAGATGTACTGTACAGGAAAAACGTCTGGTCAGATACAACAGCAAAAAAAGTATTTTGTGCTGTGAGGTGTATCTGGTCTAATGGTGTATTTCAAGGATCCCATTGAATACCACAGTTGTAATCCCACCCGCTGCCTGAGCATGTTCATCCCTGTGTGAGTTTGGTGGTATTGTCATGGTAAACAGTTTTATTGTGTTGAGTAGATTAAAAGCTTCTCTTTGCTAGGCTGGTCCCTATCTCCCAGCCTAGATCCATGTCATCTACCAGGGCCTAGTTTACCTAAAACAACGCCTCTTAAAGGAATACAAAGTGGAAAGAAAACCAAAAGCCAGACCTTTTTGGCTAGACAAAGTGGCCCAGTGGAAAATTAAGTCAATGCCATATACTTTAGTACACAATAAAGATTGGTTAGGTAATAGATTAATATTAATATGTTATAAAAAAAAATGTTAAATAGCTGGTAGCCTACCTACTGTAAGATATTGCAAATTCCACTGTAACACTACACTCCCACTTGGAGTTTACACAAGCTAACAGTAAACTGTATCTCCCCAAACCAGAATCTAAGTGACTAATGCAGAATGTTAAACATTGAGGAATCCAAAGAGACAGTTGGTAGACCCAATTATTAATATGCCAGTAAATATTAGTCTAGATTCAACTGGTGGCCAGAGAGAGGACTCCAAATGTTACTGTTTTGGGTGTAGCCTAGCAAATTGTCCACTAACACATTAGTCATAATGACTCAAAAGGATAAATGGTCATTTGCTTCTATTGTGTTGGAGTTCTCCAGCCCTCTAGTAATCTAAAAACACTTAATGTCCCTTAATATATTACTGTTAATCAATGTTTAGGCCAAACCATGAATCTACCTCCTTAGTTGCAGTAACAACTAGCATTATCTCAAACATGATATGAGACCATATACAAATTATACAATTAACATTTAGCCTATTGGTAAAAGAGTAGCTAATAAAGGTTTGGGTAATATTTTACTATCACTCAAGTAGGCCAGTGTTTAGCTATAGTGAGCTTAACGTTATGAACGACTTTGGTGTCTATTTTTATCACCTAGCTTAAACAATTATTTTACCAAATGCCTAGACTAGGCTACTTCCTAAAAGCAAGAGTAACTTTTTGAAAAATATCATTGCCAACTTACCCGAAGTAAGATGAGAAGATCAATTTAAAATGATCCAGAATGCACTTAGCCTAGCTTAGCTACAAAATGAAAACTATGCCTTTTAACAACTCCACAACATTGTATGTGATTTTATATTATCTTAATAGGCTACAGGTTGAAAATACACAGAATACAATCTGTATGCTGAGTTAGACACCTTTGTACTTAGAAAGCTGTTTCATTTTGATCGACCTAAGCTAACTGGTTCACCGTCCTTGCGCTAAGCTAGGCTAAATACATCCCTGTGCACTAGACGAACAGAGAGGAAATTGGTATCGATCTTCTCTTCAAATGGTGAAAAACACCGCAAGCAAGCTGATTCCCCTATTTTACATTTTATGATATATTAGTTTAGCTCCAGCACAACCTAGGCAGCGGAGATGCTAATGGTAGTCAAAGTAAACATGCAGGACAACATGCAGGACACAATATACTGTATGTCTGTCAGTCTGTAGACAGTGGAGGGACAGCTTGAACTGCATACACACACACACACACACACACACACACACACACACACACACACACACACACACACACACACACACACACACACACACACACACAGACACAGACACACAGCCTGCGCAGCAGCTGAATGCAGGTCATGTACTCAGTCTCTGATTTTGTTATTGATCAGGTCAAGAGCTTATTGATAGCTTTGGTGGGTGCACATAAAAACTCTCTCTCTGTATCTCTTGCACACACTCTCACACACACACACACACACACACACACACACACACACACACACACACACACACTGATGACAGCATAAATTATGAGCCAGCGTGGGGAGAAATATATGCATGATTGTGCAAGTGGGCTGGTCAGTCAGTCCACAGAAGTATCATTTTGTACAAACCAGTGTGTAAAGAGGAAAGGGAACAAAGGGAAGTCATTCTGTGTGTACTATTACCCTCTATTGTTAATTGTCGGCCTCTACCACAGTAAGATTAGTTGTTCTACAGAGAGCACTGATGCCAGGAGAACAGTGGGGAATGGTACAAGACAGACACAGAGAAGAAAGTTAAGCCAATGACACCTATTTTATAATATAGTCATACATCTTAGTATGCAGTATATCACAATATGGTTGCATATAATATTGTAGTTATTGGACAGCAGTGGTAAAATAAGCACTCAGATGAGTAAAAGCATCATTACCACAGTGTGATAGTCCATTAAAAGTAAATGTCATCAGCAAAATGTACTTCAAGTAAAAGTACTCATTCCACAGAGAAATTGCCTATATGAGTTTTTTAGTTTAGTTTTTTAAATTATTGTCTCTAACAGCATTATAATGTTGAAGCTGATTGATGTTGAGCTAAATGTGACTACTTAATACATTAGTTACTCTAATCTTTAACAATGAATCATATGTGTTAAGTGAATAGTGATAATATTTGCCTGTGAAATGGATGGAGTCGAATTAAAGTAGCATAAAAAATCCTTAATTGGCCATACAATTGACTAATCATTTAATTTCCTCGTCATTAATGTTCATTCATGAATAATACGGTCAGGAATAAATGAAGGCTCTCTGAGAAGTCCAGTTAGCAGCAGTAAGGATCTCTCATCATACCAATTACACTTTTCATATGGACATTATAACTGGTTAGGACTTTGTGAACACATGAACAAGCTGCAGTTAAATTTCCAGAAAGCATCTATATGTAATTATAATTGATCAATAACTGATACATTTTTTCAGTTGCATGTGCAGTGTGTATAATCCATAGGCCTATGCTTTTTATACATAATACTTACCACAGCGTGCCATGGTATTCTACCTTAATGAGACACTCTGTTTTGGAGGCAACTTGACAAACTCAGCCGCCCCACTGTAATCCACAGCTCAGATAAGTGTCAAGAAATTGATGAGATGGACGGACGGAGAGGGATGAAGAGGAGTCAGGCTGTTAGACTAATGGACAGAGAGACAAAAGGGCATCTGCTGAGAGCCTCTACCGACTTTAATCCACAGAGAAGCGATGGAAACTGAAATCTCCTACAAACCTGCTGAGGCGATTGTACTCACTCTCTCCTCTCTCCTTTCTTAACCTCATCCCCTTTTATCCATCCTATTCATCCCTGTTTATTCTGCTATCACTTTATCCCTTTCTATTTCATTAATATTTGTTCTCTTCTCGAACCTGTCCTTTACCCCTTTCTCTTCCTTTCTGCCTTTCTTCTTCCTCTGTTTCCTCTGTTTCTTTATTTCCTTTCCTTATCTGGACCCCTGCCTTACCTGTTTTCTCTTTATTTTAAATATGCACCCCCCCACTGCATTCCTCTATACTTTTTTCATCATCAAATTGTTCCTATCCCTTTCTTCTTTTGTCTAATTCACTATGTTTTCATTTATTTTCTCTCTTTCTATGGAACTAAAGCATAACTAAATGCATGGAGCAGAAAGAGAGATGTTCCTCTCTTCTGCCCTGAAGACAGAGCTCAGTGCACCAGAAGGAACCCAGATTACCAATAGTGACATTTTTATTATTTGTACAATAGAGACTTTAGTACATTATTCAAAACACTTCTTATATACTGAAAAAATGGTACGTCCCAAAGCCCAAAATGGCTCCAGTATAATCGCTGCACAGCATTTTTTCAATTTTATACATATATTATTTTTTGTAAAAACTGTATCTTAAATAGTATGTACAGATAGCGTCTGCAAAATGCATTCTAAACACATGATATATATTATATATACTTCTGCAATTACATTTCTCCGCATTAATACTCAAACTTAAAACTGGAAGGATTTCAACTTGCATGTGCAAATAAATAAATAAATAAATAGTTCTGTTAAATCGTCACTAAAATTTGTCCAACTTATAACTCGACAGCGGTTCTCTCTTCGGAGGTCAAAGTACTTTTTGTCACATAACAGAAGAAGCAGCATTCAAGTTGGGTAGGTGTAGGTACTGCAGAAAGCATGAGTACATTCACAATCAATATGAGTCATTTTAAATTGGATTTCATTCACAGCTATGTACAGTGACACCGTCCTCAGCATTTGTTCAGCTCTTATGTAGTTTAAACACATAGAAAATGACTGTTTTTTTATAGTCATATACATATATATATAATATATATTTGTATAACACAAATTCACAATTACAGTAGAAATACATTTTATACAGTTTTGGATAGTACATGTGTAGGTCTCCAAGTCATACTGTGCGTACTTCCATCCATAACTTTGTTATAAGTGTCATTATTATAAAATATCACAATTTTTGAGCAAAGCTAAGGTATATCAATATATTTAGAAAGAATTACCTGAACATGTAGTAAAAAATAATTATATTATCAAACCTTTTTCTCTGTTCTCATCACAATATCTTTGATATTTCAAACTCTAAATAGGGTTGGGTGGGTACTTGTGGTTAAGATGAAGTCTCTCAACCCACAAGACTAAACTGTGCCATTTTGTGTCCTTTATATTTTATTAACTAAATCCTAACGCTTATTAAGAGGGTTGACACAAAATGGGCACAGGATGACACTGTCACGTCAAGTAAAAGCAAAGGATGTTGTTTTGCTCTGGATGAAACATCAGATGTTATACAGAACAAAACAAAACTTGCCGTCATGAAACGTCTTCAAGACACGTGTTGCATTTACATGAAGACAGAAAATTAAACTCTTTTTTTCTGCAGTCGCTTCTGTCCAGTCTGTCCAGTTTCTGAAGCATGAAGGTCAGATTTTACAAGACCAATGACATGGCTCCAGAAACCTTTTCTACAATCTCATTTTCTACAACTGAGTCTAAATTATTTTTCTTTCTCTATCCACATATCATTTTAAACATTCACCAACCAAGTTGGCAAATCTAAATTCCCATGTTCACCTAGCGTTAACTAGCATCTCCTCAGGTTATAAAAGTCACACTGAAATTTCAAGTGTAGCCAAAAGTCTTTGTGGCACAGATCAGATATTTCCCCGATTGTCTAAAAAGGGAAAATCTGATTGACTGCAGATTTACCCATTTAGACAGTATTGTTACTGATTGTTGTCGGGATACTGTCTTTACTTTTGTTGCTTTCCGCAGGAAGGCCAGACATCAGGACTCTTCAGCGGAGCGGATACTTTCCCTGCTCACTAAAGCCTGTGTGCAGATCAGATCTGGGCCACAAAGAGGTAACGCACTGATGTTTTGGGCCTGTGTGAATAAAACCAGGGAGGGGCGGTCCATTTGGCACCAACAAGAGAACATCAGTCTTACTGAAACTCAGTGGTATAATATATCTAAAGTCTCCTACACAGAAGAGAACTCCAGAAGCCAACAGAAAATGGCTGGCTGACAGTGACCAATGACATGAAAGCATGCTGGGACTTTATCGTACAACTCAAACAGCTAAAAAATGATGCAACACTGCTGTAACAACAGTAGAAAACAGGACTTCAAAATATGGCACGGATATAATGAATACAGTGTATGTGTGACTGGTTTTATTATAGCAGTTGAATTGTAAAATCAGGCTAGAATATAGACAGGGCTTCATTATGAATAGTGCACAGAGCGCACCATTGCATATGTGTTGTGTATGGGGGCACATACGTTTACTGTATATGTGTGTTTTGCCTGTTAGCTCATGTGCATGGCAGTGTGTGTAAACATTAGCATGATTGACTCGATAGATGGCACTGTAGGACAAGTTAGGCTCTGCTGAAAATCTCAATGGGCCAAGCCTCAGAAGTATTGCTTTAGCTCTTTTCAGCACAGCTGGGCAAGCAACAGTTAAAAAGAAAAAGAATAAAAGAAAAGAAACGAGTAGCAGTAATGAACTATCAACAGTGTTTTCTTTACAGAAAAAGAAATCAGTGGTATACTTTAGAAAATTGTCCATTTGGAGAAATAATCCCTGTATGTTCATAAGAGATAATTCAGAATGTGGTTTATCAACAATATTTATATTAATCATAAACTTTAAGAGCTGTCTGTCCAGGCCCCAAGGAAGGTGCAGCTCTAGAAAGCTGCAGCTCTATATATGTACACAAGGCAGAAAGTCCTAAGTTTTCCATTTCTGTACACTGGAGGCAATAATACCTGCAGAACAGAACATAAGACGGCTGAAAAGAATAAAACACAAGACTGCGAAAGAAAGAGAAGAACAGAACAGAAAACAAAAGAAGAACAGAAATCGAAGAGAACTAAGCAATGAAGAACAATGAAGAACACGGAAAGTGGATCCTGTGCTACACCAAACAAATGATTAAGAAATCTACAATGGACAGCAACAAAAAAGAAAAGGCAGTGGAGAAAAGCAACAAAAAAAACTATTCAGACTGACTACTAACAACCACAACATCCAAACTGCAGCAGCCCTGTAGGAACTGAAAGTGTCCTCTTGTGGTCCGTCCAGCCGCCAATCAGGTCCCTGACTGCCGGTAGACAGAAGAGCCGATATGTTTCCTATGGTACATTTGGCACTAGTATTTGCCTTTGGTCCAGCAATAGGCAAATAAATGTCTGTGTGTTCCCCTAAAAAGGTAAAAAAGGCGGCTCATTTTTCAGTTCCACAAGCCTCCAGCGGAGGGCAGGTGGGGTGGCATGGGATGGCGATGAGCAGAGTAGAGAAGCGTTGTTGTTGTGTTTGTTTGTTTGTTTGTTATAAAACTATTTTTAGCACGTGCTGCTGTCTCTCCGAACCACCAAGTCCACCGTCCGCTGGAAACTCTTCAGCAGAGAGACGGCTGTCTCGTGCTCCATGTGTAAAAAACTATGTCCGTTAGCCTGCAAGGCAAACACGCAGCACAGTCAACAGCATGTGTGTGTGCATGTATGTGTAGAGGTATGCGTGCTGCAGTATTTCCATACATATGTCTATGTGCGTGTGTATGTGTGTGTCTGTGTGTGTGTGTGTTTGTGTGTGTGTGTGTGTGTGTGTGTGTGTGTGTGTGTGTGTGTGTGTGTGTGTGTGTGTGTGTGTGTGTGTGTGTGTGTGTGTGGAAGGATGGAGGGTCACTGCCATCATTATCTCAGTAACACATCACTGTTGGGGAAAAGAGAGAGAAGAGGAGGAGCTACACAGTCATGCTGTAGAGAGAGAAGGGTAAAGACAAAAAAGGGCTTTTAGATGAGTTCATCCAGCTAAACTGTACATCTGTGGAGAGAAGGTGAAGGGGAGGAGAGAGGGGAGGAAAACATGAAGGGAATGGGGGGTGGGGAGGGGGGTAAATCTGTCATAGTAAAGCACTGACGTCTCATTTTGACCTCACAGTACAATCCTCACAGTTCCTTTTGGGTTTAATTCCAACACAACTTTGAAGTAACAGCTACAGTAAATATATAAATAACGTCAACAGTTTTAGTGTTTATTGATTCAACTTGACTGATCTACATGGAAGCGCCAAGTTGTTTCCATAGCTTTTTGTTGCCCTTGGGAAAGTGTCCCTGCAAGGTGTAATTAGATCATTTTCATTTGTTTGCTTTTTCACAATTTATAGTCCAGAGAAACAATCTAGTCATCTGAAACACAACATATGAATTCAGATTCAATTCAATTCAATTTCAAATCATAACAGCCTGTACTTTTACTTTCACTTTGTATTTATAACACTTATCACTTTATTTTACTTTTTATTTTATTTTAAGTCTTATTTGTACTGTACATTTGTAATGGTGGGAGGGTAGATGGGTAATGTTGTATGTCATGTTTTAAGCTACTAGATGCCTGAATTTCCCTCGGGATAAATAAAGTATCTATCTATCTATCTATCTATCTATCTATCTATCTATCTATCTATCTATCTATCTATCTATCTATCTATCTATCTATCTATCTATCTATCTATCTATCTATCTATCTATCTATCTATCTATCTATCTATCTATCTATCTATCTATCTATCTATCTATCTATCTATCTGTCTCTCTATCTATAGTATAATTCATACTGCATACAGCATACTTTCCAAATGCAATGAAGAACAGTTCCCAGTGTTTGGGCCCATATCATATCCAAAGTTACAGTAAATAAAGAGCGTGTGCAGTGTGATAATGTGGAAGTAGATTGGGAACAGCACAAAAAACATTAATGGGGCAAATGTGAAAGCCCCATTTGATGATATGTATGAATATACAGTATATGATCATTATGAGTAACAAGCCTCGGACTAAAGTTGTTTGACTTTTGTATTTTTTACATTTTCTTTCATGCTGTTCTGTTCAAATGTTCTTTGTAATGTGTTTTTTTAATGACCCTGATGACGGGTACGAGCAGAAACTATTCTAGGGCTGCAACTAACGATTATTTAAATGTTCGACTAAACTGATTATTTTCTCTATTAATCGTTTGGTCTATGAAATGACAGACAAAAATTAAAAATGAAATCCCAGTTTCTATAAGTCCATAGTGATGACTTTAAACGTCTTGTTCTGTCAGTACAAAATCCAAAGATATTCAGTTTAGCACGATATAAAGCTGATAAAAGCAGGAAGACTCGATATTTGAGAGGCTGAAAACAGCATTTTCTGCAATTTCCGTTAATCGACTTAGCGAATAGTCGACTGATATGTGCAGCTCTACTTTGGTCTTACATTATGCTGCTTCAGTATCTAAGTGGTAGCCATGATCACCACCGCTCGCCCAAAGTAGTTACAACCAACACGGTATGAGAACATCGTGTGAGGTAAGTTCAGCCATGAAGTTTTACTAAATGCAACATCGTGTCTTAACTTCAAGAGTTTTTGAGGTTGTCGGTGTTATAGTTGCAGTGATAATAACAGTGTTAGCAACATATTATTTTAGGCTATATTTAAATCACACTGGGATTTTTGGCTCAAAAGCTCTTGGATTTCACGGGCTAATGATGAATGAGAGAGGGCGGGGGGGGGATCATACCGGATTTATAGACCAACAGGTACACACAGAGGCAGGATATACAGGTAGGGAAATGCTGATACACTTACTGTATGTACGCTTAATCTAAACGCAGTGTGTGATAACACCAGTGGGAGAGTTGATTTGTGACCACTGGTTCATTCACTGTGCTCAGTCAGTGTTTGTGTGCCTCTGTAAACAGCCTGTGCAGGTACATGACTTCATTTATTTTTTTCCTTGCGAACTATCTGCCTGGCTGTTCATAAAATAAGAGAAGGGTTAGGAAAGTTAGGGAGGGAGGGAGGGCAGGATGTGGTTGTTTCTGGCCCATTTGATGACGAGTGAGAGGATGTTACCTGCAGAATCTTGTCTCCGGGCTGCAGTGCGGAGGTGGCGGGCCCGTCATGCTGTACCCTAGTAACAAAGATACCCTATAAGTCAAAATGATACAACGTTAGGACAACACAGGGACACGATGGTTTAGAATCTTTGCCTTTCTCATCTCAATATCTCACCCCCACCCCCCGAAGAAAAATCACATTTCTGCCAAAAATATATGGGCAGGTCCCCAATGCATTCTCTTTGTTGTACATTTAGAGAGGCATGCAATTCATGAGGAATTTTAATGTACTTTAAAAGCACTTATTTACTTATTAGTGGCATGTATCTTTTAATTTAAAGAAGCTAAGTGATAAATTCCTCCCAAAAAGACATAGATTACACATGTCTATTTATAAAGTTAGGGACTTGGCATGATGTTAGAAAGAGAATAAAATAGATATACAGTAAATATGTTAAAAAAAAGGGGCAAGAAGAATAGGTGTGGGAGAGGTACTAACTAGGGGGAAAGAAGTAGGAAGTGAGGAGGGTAGAAAATATTTCATCTCCCATATTTTTCCTCAATAACCCAAGGCAGAGATTGTAAAAACACCAACATCTTTTCACCGAGAGCTGAAAGATGTTTTTGAACACAGAAAGTGTCAGACGATGCAGCTGTATCGACTCATCGTGGTTCAACAGGTTGTGCACGTGTTGAACACACAAAAGTGAGCATAACAGTCCAAGTTAACAATACGATGTGGTAGTGACAGTGCAGTGGCACCTTCATACCACAGTCTATGAGTGAAAGCAAGAACAAACACATATATCGCATGTGAAAGAGGTGTATGTTAGAAGTATTAGTTTAGTTACCGTTTTACGGTAACACTTGCATTTATACAGTGAGCCTCATATGTGTAAACAATCAAATCATTTTCATGATGTGGCTATGAAATGCTTGAGTTGTGTGAGGATATATGCAAGTTATGCTAATTTAGGACAACATCCTACACACATTTATGGTTATTTGGATCTGGCCACTACTCAGGTACTGAGAAAGTACAATATGGAGCTCACTGTATAATCGCACACGTGATTGTTAGCAGCTAAAAATTGTGTAGCATTAGTCACAACATTTAAACAGTTACACACTACAAAGCAGTTTCACACGAAGCTGAAGTGCCCTGCAAAAACCTTCCCTCAATTTCAGATTTTCTCAGAACTTTTGAAAAAAATGTGTCTATTTTTCAGGACAATATTAGGGATGAGGTTTTTGCAGCTCAGTTATAACATGTATACAGTTTTCTCCAAAAGATGACAGTTGATGCTCAGTGTGCAAAGACAGCATATTTAGCAACAGAAATTGGATTTTCAAACGTTCAAGACCCAGATCTGACTAGAAATCCATGTTCTGCTCCTTTAAAGCCTGTTTTATTTTCCTAAAGCGAGCCTGAGAAGCTAATACATCAAAGCTCGGGATCCCACTCCTGTCAATACAGGAACTAAGTCACAGTCTCCACTTGTTAAATCTTGATTAGCCAGAAGTGAAACTGACCCAGTGGCTTAGAGCATCTTCTCAATCAAACTTAAAAGACCAGATTTATTTTTTAGAAACCTGATAAAGACTTTTAGCAGGTTTTACAAAGAATTTAAAAACATTTAAAAAAAAATAGAGGATCTAAACTTTGAAACAACTTGTGATAAGGAAACTGATTTGAGAAGTATGTTTTGTAAACTATAAAGGAATCTAAATTAGTTATTGGAAGATTACTCTGTTTCTATACAAGTAATAAATGCAAACGATCAGGACAAAATTATTTGCTGTTAACAGTAAAAAAAACAACATTATGAAAAAGGATACGTTTACAGATGACATGAAACTAAACAATTGTGTAAAGTTTAGGATTATAGTTTGAAAGTTTGAAAGACATAAATATGCACTTTTTCATACTGAAATATTTATGCTGTATTCGGCTATTATAACAGATAGAGGTCAGGTAAATTAGAGGCAAAACT
The DNA here is from genome assembly GCF_900634415.1 of Cottoperca gobio. Taxonomy (NCBI): domain Eukaryota; kingdom Metazoa; phylum Chordata; class Actinopteri; order Perciformes; family Bovichtidae; genus Cottoperca; species Cottoperca gobio. The sequence continues at coordinate 11,770,325 of NC_041358.1, forward strand.
ATAACAAGATGTGTGACATAAAAAGGTAAACAATTATAATATATATATATATATATATATAAAGAGGAGGATATTTTGTGTGTATGTGCATTGGGAAGACAAATTTCCCTGTGGGACAATTAAGTATCTCATCACATCATATTTTTGAAGCCATTTCGAAGATGATGCTGCTCCAGCGGTATTTTAGTGTTTTACAAATACAAAGACCACATATTAATCTGGGCTACAAGTGTGTTCTTCCAGACCAGATAAATCAGAGGATGGGTGCAAAGAACAAGCTGACCACAAGGGGAGGCCACAGCCCTGTGGAACCGCCGTGGCTGTAGTATAAGGATCAAAACTACAGCTGTATAATTTATCAGTCAAGCTGTTTTGATACACAGTCCTTTTAACCGTTTGAACGTGGGCTCAAGTATGCCCTTAGTTTACATTCAACGAAAATTAAAACAATGTAATGTCTACTCTGACTAGAAGAGTCACAAACGTATATGTAGACAAACCAAAATGAGTTCTCATAAGTGGGTCAGAAAAGATGATCAAACCGAAACCAAAGGCAGCTTCATGCTGAATCTGCTGATTAATCAGCACAGAGTTGACAACCATTCAGGAAGAAGCCTCATGTGTGGATAAAAGCAACAAGAATAAGATGATAAAAGGAAGATTTTGTTGGTGACTGACAGATTATAGCTGCTTTTGTATCATGGTAACTTTGAAGGCAAATATCCTCCATGTGTGACCCTGTGGGAGCCACATGTGTGGGGCAGACATACAGCTCACATCACACCACATTCAGGACATCTCTATGTACACTTCACGTGAGAACATTTACATTTAAACCGTACATACTCCCATGACTGATAGGATGGTAAAGGTAAACATTTTACCCTAATGTGATCAATTCCTCAATATCCATTAATCCATATTAACATGGGTAGATAAAGTATGTATATATCCAGACCTACAGTATACATTACTCTTGTATAAATATACTATATGTATAATGTAATTACTTGCCAAATATGTTAAGAAACTCACTTCAATAAGTGCTCATGGCATTAATAATGGACACAGTGCGGCTGGTGGAAGCTTTAGGGATACAAGTATAGAGATGGGTGTGATTAAATAATTGTGCGTGTCAGCAACTGAGTCACAAGTTGTCTACTTTAAACTTCAGTGAAATGATGAATTGACAGTTTCTATATCATCACTTCACACCCCCACAGTTAAATTAATTCACCATTTGTCACATGGGCTGCACAGAGGCTGACTCTTATTGTAGGCTTTCTATTTATAGACCAGCTGTCTCGTCAGTTACTCAACATCTGAATAACAGTCAGTAAAAATAAGCCATACTTCCCATCCTGAGATCAAAGTGTTGAACATCTAAGATCACCCACGGTGTCCCAGAACTAAAGCAGCCTTCCTAAAATAGCTGTCAGAGCTCCATGAGCAGCCTCGCTCCTTTAGACTCACTATAGCTGCATGTTTCTAGGACAGACTGCCATGTGCAGGAGGCCTGGGGGATCTGTAACCCCCAACAGGCTCTCAGCACAGGCATACACTGACAGAATCAGCCAAACTCAGAAGAAGAAACGATAAAAGAGTTTGGCATATCTTGTAATAAAACAAATCTATTATACTGAAATATTCAAAGTCGTTTTCCAAGAGCCCTAACGGTGATGAGAATAAAAATAAAGTGATTCTCACTATCAGTTTTAATAATATAGTTTGCCGAACTCAGGTATCATTTCACTGAAGTTTTCTATCGTATTTGGATGATGCTAACAATGATTTCTTATACATCAGGAGATTTAGTATTGAAACATATTGTATCACACCTCAGACTTCTTTACTCCTTCAAATTCATAAACTTTATTTAAACTGCTGTTTTCCAAAGGTCTGTAGTTTAAGACCACAGACTCAAAGAGATTCAAAGTTAACCAATCAACCGCTGCCCTACAGACAGACAGGCAGACGAAACACTGCGGTAACGAGCAGCAGTTTCCATGGTAACTCCTAGGTAAAGCCGGGCAGGCTGTGATTGGCTGGCAGGCCGGGTCGGGTCGTACCATGTCCGAGGGTTTGAAGGGGTTCCCCTGGCCGCTGATGCCACCAGAGATACTGAAACCAAGACCAGGGTTCTTCTCTATTCTCACACACAACTATTGAGAGAGAGGAGGGTAGAAAAAGAAAGACAGAAAAGAAAGAAAGACAAGTGACAGTGAAACACAAAGATCACAACAATCGCTACACAGGCAACATGTACAACAGTGGAAGTGTGCTTTTGTGTGATGTGTGACACGCTTTGGCAACTATATTGGAGGTCCTCAGGTCTTTGGCAAATACAATTCATCCACACATATCTTTGAGTTTTTCTGTTTGGCATAATGAAAGTCATCTCATGCTAGGAAGGGGGGGGGGGAAACCCTGCAGGAAGATCAGCTGATCTGGGTGGTGTGAATGACTTCATGTTCCTTCCTAAACAATGATCTCCATCTGTGAAACATCTCAGATTTAGAACGATGTCTCCGTGGCTTTTTCTAAACCTGTTTCTTCTCACAAACTGTTGCTGTTAGGTGGCTAAAATTACACGTACATGTCCCAGTTTTTTTAAAGTTTTGTGTCCTTTAATTGATAGCCTTATTTGGACCGTTCAAAATCCACCATCATGTCCTTTTATCAGCACATTCATATTAACCACTACTGTCTATGCAAACTTATCTTGCTGGTTTGTTTTCCTGCAAAGCTTTTGATATCTATGCATTCTTTCACTTTTAATATTTCCTTTTCTTGTGTGCATTCAGCCTGGTCTCAATCCCAGGGCGTCAAATACCACCCCTTAGGCCTTGGGTCGGGAACCTTTTTGGCTGAGCCATACTGAGAGCCATACAAGCCAAATATTTTTTTATGTATTTCCTTGAGAGCCATATATTTAATACATTTGAATGCAACTTTATGCATGCATTTTTTAAGAATAACACGTCTCCAAGTACTAATAGCGGCATCAGTGTTGCATTGAACAGGTGCTCTTTTATTAAATAAACTAAACACTTACGTTATTTATCTCATTTATGTGCACGTTTCTGTGTTTACTGCACGGGTGTCAAACTCAAGGCAATTATATCCGGCCTGCGAGAAAATATCATATGTCTGTCATAACTGGCCCGCCAGTTTTGGTAATTAAATCAATGCATGGCACAACCACGGGGAAAGACATTTGAGGAAGTATCTAAATGTGTGAATGAAATGAAAGTTTTTGGAAAGCAAAGGGAAACACACCACAGATCTCTGGGACGATGTGAGCTGGACTGTTTGTGCGACACAACAAAGAATCGCACTGTTAAACCTGCAGCTACAGGGCCGTGTGATCACGGACATGTATGATGCAGTGAGAGCGTTCCAAGCCGAGCTGCCTGTGGGAGACTCGGATGCAGCAAGGAAACTTTGGTCACTACGTGTTTCCAAACACTGACAAACATCTCCACCGCTGTGTTCCCGACTGCATTCTGCTGATGAACTGAGACGCATTTGCCAACTTTGCAGCTCAGAAATTTTAATTGAACTGCTCAGCAATCCGTTTGCAGTTGACTTAAATATGTTCCATATCTTTTTGCACTTTATCCAATATATTATATATATTATTATTATATTATTATATTAATATTATATATTATATATTTAATGTTGGCCCTCTCTGTGATTGAGTTTGACACCCCCGGTCTACTGCTTGCTTTGTGCAGTTTCTCCTCTACTCTGTTTCGCGAGGGGCGGAGCACACGTGTGAACACACCTTAACCTACAGCCAGAGACAGAGTGGAGGAAAGGAGAGGGCAGAACTAAAAACAAATCCGCTGCTAAATGTTTTACTTTTACTTACTGAAACAATATAATTATTTATTACTTGTTAATCATGTTAAAAAATGTCAGCTCAGAATTGTCTGCGAGCCATAATGCGTTATCGAAAGAGCCATAGGTTCCTGACCCCTGGCTTAGGCAGTGGGTGTCGGCATTTTGATACCTACGCACAAGGCACCCTTTAATGTGTGTAGGAGACGCACCGGGCTTTTAAGTAACACCAACGTAAACTCATCCGCATCACTATGAGACATTCAGATCAACAGACGTAGTATTAAGAGCGCGATAGTCCGCTGAGGGTGGGACGTTATTACTTGTAGTGTATTGTAACTGAATGGACCTACATCCACACAACTGATATCCTTTCTAACCTACATATTGTATATTTAGCCATCAGTTAAGCACAACTCATTTTCAAATAGACCTCCAAAATATTGTGGGGTGTGGTTGCAGAGGACAAACAGACAGACAGACAGACAGACAGACAGACAGACAGAGAGACAGACAGATGGAAAAGACAGACAAACGGACAGACGGACAGACGGACAGACGGACAGACGGACAGACGGACAGACTGACAGACGGACAGACTGACAGACGGACAGACGGACAGACTGACTGATACCTGTTCCTGGAAACCATCCGTGCTCTTCTGGCCTTTAGTCTGCAACAGGCAGCGTGCGCTCTGAGGCCGTGGGTTGGTGTGGGTCATGACAACCTGGTTGCTATGCACCATGCCCTGGTTGCTGTGCACCATGCCCTGGTTGCTATGCACCATGCCCTGGTTGCTGTGCACCATGCCCTGGTTGCTGTGCACCATGCCCTGGTTGCTGTGCACCATGACCATGCCCTGGTTGCTATGGACCATGCCCTGGTTGCCGTGGTACTGAGGGTTGGTGGCGGGCTGATGTGATGTGTGGGATGAGTGGGGGTTGTACTGGGGCTGGTTCCCAGACGGAGACAGGGCCATGGTCATGCCGGAGCCGGGGTAACCCTGTCCAGGAGCAGGATGGCCTGGACGCAGAAAAAAAGAAAAACTGGTAACACTCTGAAATGATCAACGATCAAATGATTTGAGACACATGGCAGACATACTAAATTCTACCCGTGTTATTACTGGGTAATTGCTGGTTTCAATCTGGGGTGAATTTAATTAAACTTTGTATACTACAGTAGCTTAACTTTTATTAATTGGAATTTTATAGTTTATAAATCACATAATCAACACATGAAATAATTAAAGTAAAATCCCCCATCCACCAGCATCCTCTAAAGATAGTCAAAACAATGACATCGAGCACATATAAATACATAACAGACATACCAGACAACCTCATTTCGATGGGCACAAAATAAAAAAATAAGGGGGGGAAAAAAGGGTTTCACTCATCATCATCTGTTACAATGACCAAGACGGAGTAAGGTTTGAACTCTCCCAGTCTGTTTAGGGTTAGATTGTCATAGTAGGTGTCAAAAGGCTTCCAGACTAAAGTTATAACCCCAAAATACATCTTTACAGGCTACAAATGAACCGTTTTTTAAATGTATTATCATTTACCTTGAGACATGTTGCCTTGGTACTGCCCCGGCCCCCCAGAGGGAACCACTGACAAGGGCATGCCCGGTTGGTATTGGACCCCTTTGTTCATCATCCCGTCGTAGCCCTGCTGCACAACCACACGATGAGGCGTAGTGGACGAGGAGGAGGAGGAGGAAGTGACGACCATGGTGTTGTGTGATTGGTGGGAAGGGTTGTGGGAGTGGCCACTCTGTGGACAGAGGAAAGACAGTTAGAGACATTAAAAGGTAACACTCACATCACACCAGAGGAAAGGTTATTGTAGATGCATTTAAGAGACATTAAAACAAGTTCCTTTCTTCCTTCCATCCCTCAAGATCCCTAATATCTATACGCTGGATAAAACACGGCAAAACCTAAGACAAAAAGGTTCACTGAGGAGACTTCTGGTTTGGCAAACATGTGAGGGCAGCGTTGTCTCGTTTTCAACCAAAATGAAGAGACCTCTGCGTCCTTACTCTGGGAAACCCTTAAAGCTTTTCTTAGGGGTAAGATCATCTCGCATACGTCTCATGTTAATAAAATTCGTAGAGCACGCCAAAGAGAGCTGGAGGAGGCTATCATTAATCTAGACAACCAACTCTTTTCCACTCAATTACCTGATATATTTAAAGAATGGATGGGGCTCCAAACAGAACTTGACCTTCTCCTAACAAGAGAGGCTGAACGACTCCTTCTACATTTACGAGGGTCTATATATGAACATGGGCTAGGGTGGTCTCGAATCAAATCACCCAGATTCGGGATAAGTTGGGCTCTCACATTTCCGAACCGGGAGAGATTAATAACATCTTTAAATCGTACTACTCTCGTCGTTTACACGTCTGAATCCCCTGATAGCGAAGATCAGCTACTTACATTTTTTTATAAACTAGATATGCCCAAGATTTTGACTAATTACCAACAGATACTAGATGCCCCCCTGCAGCTCGCTGAGATTAAAGAGGCAATACAGTCCATGAATAGTGGCAAATCACCGGGTCCAGAATTTTACAAAAGATTCTCAAATCAACTGGCCCCATTACTATTAGATATGTTTAATTCGTCGTAAAACCCACTGCCACCCACCCTTATGCAAGCCTCTATCTCTCTGATCTTTAAGAAGGGTAAGGACCCATTGAACTGTGCATCATATCGCCCAATCTCGCTCCTGTCTGTAGATGTGAAAATACTCGCGAAGATTCTTGCTCGTCGGTTGGAATCTATAAATACCCTGCATTATCTCTGAAGATCAGACAGGATTTATAAGGGGGAGGCACTCCTTCACAAAGGTCCGAAGACTTCTCAGCGTCATCCACAGTCCGCCTTCTCCTGCCGAACCGGAGGTTGTCATATCTTTTGATGCTGAGAAGGCCTTCGACAGGGTTGAGTGGGCCTATCTGTTTTCTGTCCTTCGACATCTGGGCTTCGGTCCTGGCCTTATCTCTTGGGTTAGACTTCTGTACTCTTCTCCTCAATCCTCTGTATGTACGAACACCCAGCGCTCCAAATTCTTCCTTCTTTTCCGCGGGACGCGTCAGGGTTGCCCGATTTCTCCACTACAATTCGCAATTGCTATCGAGCCATTGTCAATTGCTCTAAAAGCAGAGAGAGGAATTAAGGGGATTCAGAGGGGGGATATCGAACATAGGGTCTCGTTATATGCTGACGACCTGCTTCTGTATGTGCGCAATCCTATAGCTAGTAATCCACACATACTCTCACTTTGGACTACTTTTGGTTCATTTTCAGGATACAAATTAAACATCCAAAAGAGTGAATGTTTCCCTATCAACCAATCGGCTACAGAGTTACCTCCGTTGTCGTTGCCTTTTAGAATATCCAACTCAGGGTTTAAATATCTAGGCATTGCAATCACACAGTCAGTAGGAAGAGTTCAGACGATAAAAATGAACATACTGCCCAGATACCTATACATCTTCCAATGCCTACCTATTTTGTTGCCTAAATCTTTTTTCACTGCTATTGATAATATTATTTCCTCATTTATTTGGGCTGGTAAACATGCTAGAGCTAGTAGACCATTACTGCAGAGGGACAGGTCCCTAGGTGGGCTTGGTTTACTTAACTTTATGGGCTACTACTGGGCCACAAACACACATAAGATCATGCTCTGGTTCACTTCGCCCCAGAGTGACTGGTGTCTTGTGGAGGCCAACTCATGTCGATCCACGTCACTTAAAGCCCTCGTGTGCAGCACTCTCCCCCTTTCCCCCTCACAGTTCACATCTAACCCCGTTGTAATTAACACTCTAAAGATCTGGGCACAAGTTAGACGTCACTTTGGTTGGCTCACTTTTCCTCAAGCAACTCCCGTCTGTAATAACCATCTATTTTTACCAGCCACAATTGACCCCCGATTCTCTTACTTGGCGAGGGAAGGCCTCCGCTGTATAGGGGAGTTATACATTGATGGCCTGTTTGCCAGTTTTGACCAACTACGGGTTGCCTTTCATTTAAAAGGATTTGATTTTTTCAGATTCTTTCAACTAAGGGATTTTGTTAAGACCCACTCTCCACAATTTCCCCAAACTTTGCCTCCCAATGGAGTGGATCTGGTACTTAAAGCAAGAACTTTATCTAGGCGCCATGTCTCTTATATTTATGATCATTTTTTCTCCGGTTGATGAATCTGCCATTAATAAGATTAGAACTAATTGGGAAAAGGAACTACAGATCACCCTCTCTGATGACTTTTGGAGGGAGGCCCTGAGAGCCGTCAACTCATCCTCCAGTTGCGCTAGACTTAGCCTAATACAGTTTAAAGTTCTCCATAGACTACATTATAGCAACAGCTAAGCTCTCCAGGATTTATCCAGATAGATTGGATGACAGGTGTGATAGATGCTCCCAGGCCCCCTGCGACCTGACTCACATGTTCTGGTTGTGCCCTAAATTATCTACCTTCTGGCAATCTTTCTTCAAATGTATTTCTGAAATTGTAAGTCTAAAAATCTCTCCATCCCCTCATGTAGTTATTTTCAGTAGGCCCCCAGATGGAATCATCTTGACAAACACCCAAACCAATATCATTGCCTTTACCTCCTTGATTGCTCGTAGGAAAATCCTTCTCTTGTGGAAATTGCCTTTACCACCCTCTTTTAAAATGTGGCTGAGTGACACTATGTCTCTCCTAAAGTTGGAAAAAATTAAGTTTACTCTCCGGGATTCTTCAGACAAGTTTTATGCTCATTGGAGACCACTGATCAGTTATGTAGACCGTCTTCCCCCTTGATAGAGTGTCGCTGTAGGGATTCTACCTGTATCTGCCTATAATTCCAATATCTTTACTCCCCTGTCCACCAAACATGCAGCCCATGTGACATCCCTTGATATATATGTTAGTATGTGTAGGTTTACATGTGTGTATGTATGCAGGTATGTGTATATATGTGCATGTATATTATTGTATCTTTCATTTGGTATGTAATTAATGTACTGTTGCCTTATTGCTCTGGGAGAGGGGTCGTGGGATGAGTTGGGATGGGGCTGGGTTGAGGGAAAGTGGGTAAGGGTTCTTTTGTTAAAAAAAATAAAATAAAAATGAAAATGCCTTATTTGCTGTAATGCACTGTTATACTTTTTCATGTGAATAAAAATATAAAAAAAAAAAAAAAAAGGTTCACCGATTAAACAGCTCTTACTTTTTTCATGAGGTTGTCAGGTGGGACGTCCCTCCTGCCAAGTGAGTACGGAGCCCACTGGTTGCTCCCTGACAGCCCCTCCTGGTCATTATCCAGCATGGCAGCCTGCTGAGAGGGGCTCTGAGAAAGAGAAGAGACAGAGAAAGAGGGAGAGACACAGTGACCATTACTGGGACTGAACATTTCCCTTCAATAATTAATTCATGTATCATCCCATGCCTGTCTGAGTTTCAGACAGGCATGTTATGTGAGATTCTGTTGTTTTTAAGTATGAATACGGTAGGGCTGTCACCGCTTAGTAGATTTTCCCTTGTAGGCGAAGTCTATTGTGTAATGTTACCACCAGTCAACAATAAATACTGTATCAGAATAGACATTTTTAGCATTTTTAGTATTGCACCTTTCTTCAGCACCAAGAGGCTTGGCTTCATGACTCTGCAACATTAAATATTCACGATTAAATAAGCAGCGATTACAAGTTAAAAGATGTCCTTAGGTATTATTCATTCATGGTTTAACACTCAATAACTCATGTCTCTGTCTGTCATCAGATTCTGATTCAAATGTTGCTAAATCCTGATTGACCCCTTTTTCCTAACTGGGCACTTCAAACCAGTAAGGACAGCAAAGAGAAAAAAAACAAAATACTGACATCTGTTGTGCGAAATAAGAAATGTAAAATAGCAAAAACTGTTCATGAAGCATCCCGTTAAGAAGCATCCCGTTAAGAAGCATCCCGTTAAGAAACATCCCGTTAAGAAGCTGTTTGAGAAAACAAGTGTTCATGCCCTTCAAAACTGTCATTGTAGGAATGTTCAAATGCGGTGTAGACATGTAAGGCGCAACAGCTCCACGAGTCACACAAGAAACATCTGCATGTAGTTTGACAGAATTCACTTTTAAGATGGCTTAGTTTGGTGAGCTGCTTCAATCTCTGCTTTTTTTGGTTACCTTTAAATGTGTTATATTGTTGAGTCCAAACTCTTCAAATACCAATCAATCACCAGAATGTGTTCATTGGCTGCTACACTTGACAATGTAAGTGGCTTTCAGTCATGTTGAGAAAGACGAAGAATAAGAGCGTAACATACCAAGTTCATCGATACTCACAGCTTGAGGTGGTAGCCAAGGTAGTTATAAAAACCATGAAAATGTAAAAGCATGATAGTTCATGGTTGCTGTTGTTGGGTGAAGAGGCAGTGGCAGCTTTTCTCTATAATTACCTATGTGTGCAGTAATAACAGCAGTACCAGGGGTTCATTGTTCTCAGAGGGATACTCACAGCGTTAGCAGATGGAGGAGGAGGTAGTGGCAGCCAGCGGCCAGCAGGGGGCTCATGCTTAGTGTTATTGTAAAGGTTAAAGTTCAAAGTGCTGCTGCGCCCCTGGCCATGACCCCCGCCCTGACAGAGCATGCCCAGCGTGAGCGTGTTGTGCTTTAGGACACCACTCTGATTGGAGAAGACAACATCACATGACATGGGTGAATGCGGGGGGAGGGGGGGTGGAGCCCACACAGCGGGCTGCAGCGTGGCGATAACACACTGTGAGCTCCACGCACAAATAAACAAACAACAATAACACTGATAAAACAACAACAACAACAACAACAACAGTGCAGAGTTGCTGAAAGCACAGAGAAATGTTAGCTAGTGATCGGTCAATACAGACAGAGAACATTGTGTCATACAAGCAACAACTGGTGGATCAAATCATTCCAACATTAGTGTGTAAGTTCTCAAATTAGTTATGGAGTTACATGTGTGGATATTTAAACAACGATTAGCCCAGTCCCTAACTGAAAACTGATAACTAAAAACTTCTACTTACGGAGAAATAATGTGTTTCAATGCTTCACTTTAGCACCTTCGCACAACTCTGTTCAAATGTCAATGCCAACTTTTGTTGAAGATTGATAGCACTCTCATGTATACATGCATGATAAATATAAAGCTGGAGCCAGGAGACCTAAAGACTGGAAACAGCTAGTAATGAGCCTACCATCACCTCTAAAGCTTCCTAATTAATACATTATATCTTGTTTGTGTAAGCTGTACAAAAGCCTAAGTGTAAAAATGAAAGTTTTAAAGGGGTTATTTTCCAAAACAATTTTCCTAATTCTTGATAAGATTTTATTAATTCTCAAATTTTCAAGTGAAAATATCAAACACCAAAAAGTCAGTTTCTGACTGAATAAGCGTTGTATCTTCAATTATGTAGAATTATCTTGGTGTCTTTTGACTCATTTAAAACATTTATTTTAAGACAATTTCTTGTCACAATGCAGATTTAGTTTAATTGTATTTCAGGTCATGGGATTTCTTCATCACATATCCAGAAGTGAGTGTGCAGTAGGTCAGGCTGACAGAGCGACAGTGTGGATGGGACACACATGCAGCCAGACACATACCTGGTCAACCTTACAACACAGACTTACACAGATACAGACAGGGAGGGCCTCCAAATGCTGTGTGTGTGTGTGTGTGTGTGTGTGTGTGTGTGTGTGTGTGTGTGTGTGCGTGTGTGTGTGTGTGTGTGTGTGTGTGTGTGTGTGTGTGTGTGTGTGTGTGCGTGTGTGTGTGTGTGTGGATGGGTGGGTGCATCTCCCTCTTCAGTGTTTCTGCATTGCATTGACGTACCCTGTCCAATCGTTTGGCCTCTATGTGCCTAAGTAGTTGTTGCCTCCAATCGGCAGGCATCCTGGAGGTGATGTCTTCAGGCTTCTGTGGAACGCCAGGTCTTACTTTGATGGTGTCATCAGATGGTTTTTCAGGGCAGGTTGCCAGAGTGTAGTCAGGGGGCATTTTCTCTAGCAGGGCAGCCATGGTGGGACGCGCTGACACTGGACGGGCCTGAGGACAAAGATTAATATTTTATAAAGACGATAAGAAATTAAGTTGGACTATTTTATCTAAAGCTGCACTAGTCAATATTATTATATCAACAATTGAACAAAAAACATGACATCTTTCAGCTTCTTGAAGCTCATTGCTTTGGTTTTCACCGCTTGGTTCAACATTTCATTGCAATCCATGTGATAGTTATTTAGATATTTCAAACTGGACTAATGTGGTGGGCTGACCGACAGACCAAGCACCTGATATTGCCATTGCTAGAGCCAAGCCACAAGCTTAGTTAATAGCAAATATTGTATATATTATATTATATTTTTTATATTATATGTTCAGTTTAAGGCTGTAAAATTAACACGTTCATTTAGATTAATTTTAAATTACTCTTATGGCCACCTAACAGTGGATTTCTAAAGGGCTATGTGTCATTGCAATGTGTGTGGTATGTGCAAATGAACGATGTTAGGATTCCCGCCATGTTACTGGCACCCGGAACTCCCTGCTCTCCTGCCAACAAAGGTCCATCCCTTGCCGGAAAATGATTGGAAATAAAACAATTTTTCGATATCTAATGCCCCTTTTTGATATTTATTCAATGATTTAATTGTTTTAACATTGGCACAATAATGTAATGTTTTTGAGTTTAAATATTTTTATTTTGGGGCTTTTCCAATAAAATATTGATAGGCTATATGTGATAAAAAGCAATTAATTTGATTAATTATTCAGCATATCATGTAATTAATTGGATTAAAACAATAAATCGAATGACAGCCCTAGTTCAGTTGCTTGAAACTCTAGCAAGTTTATTTATCATGTAGTGTTGTGAGGGTTAAATGGAACATGAGAATTCCAGGTAGAGAAGCACAAAGACTGCAGTAATACAGACATTATACCAGACCGTCATGGGCAAATGGAGCTTAGCCTAAAAGGTGAAGCTCTTTATATAGAAGGTGATGTATATTCCAACCTTCACTTTTGGCCGTATTCTTTGGCTTGAGACTGCCAGAATAAGACTGCAGTCATAAATGCTCGATATCTGTTTCCCAGTTTCCTTCCTGTGCCCTGCTCCTTCATGCTGAAAGGTCCCAGACGAGGTGCTTTGCTTATCTGATCAGCATGCTCCTGGACACCTCTCTGTGACTATTTTTGGAAAGTCTGAGTTGGTGCAAACCCATAACATGGTGAAGGGATTTTTTATGGACGTAGGGGAATGCCAGGGGATCTGAGGGATATTGCAGAGGCAGAGGACACCTGCACTACTCTGCTTAGTCTGCTGCTATAAGGACCTGGACCCAGGTAATTGGTGGACAATGGATGAATAAAAATGCTTCCACTCAGTCATATACAAACTGTTATACCTCATACGTCTATGACAAAATTGCTGTTTTTGGTATTTGGGGTAATTTCTTTCATTTTTAACAGACTAATCTACCAGGGAAAGGATAGAGAAAGATGGTGGTCATGGTTAAAAGAAACCAATAATTATTGTTGTGAGGAGACAGAATGGAAACTGCTAGTCTCCGGTGTCAAAAATATTTTATCCAGAAATACAGTATTGCTATTTTACTCTCTTTATGTTGTTATGTCTTTGTTGGTGTCTGGTATTAAAGGAATGAATGAAACCTTTATTGCCCCTAGGGGAGTTTGCTTTGCACAGAGAGCACAAAGAAATATTAAAACAAAATCAATGATGCTTTGATACTTATATTACTCAGGCTGCAATCTCTGGTTCTGAAAAGTGAAGCCAAAGTGAAGTGCTTTAAACCTGCATCTGTTCAAATATTCAGCAAATGGCGACTCTTCCGTTTGCAAAAAGAAGTTTGATTGTATAGAAGACTTAATGTATTACCTCAGAAAACATTATAGAAATGCTCTCAAAAGCTAGTTTAAAGTCTTTCTTCAATACAGCATGATGCTCATTTTGTAAATGATGGTCCCATTTAGAGTAAAACAGACAATAAAGCAGCGTATGCTTTAGGGCGGTGTTGTTCGGTTTGGGTGCGCTCCTTGTTTTCGTCTTGAAACTTTAACCCTTTCACAGTGTGTTTTTACTTCATGAAAGTTAATTGTAACATTTTGGTTGCCTAAAAATAATAATAATAATAATAATAATACATTTTATTTATAAAGCACTTTAAAAAGGTACTCAAAGATGCTTTACAGATACATATAACATTAGAAATTACATTAAGAAAAACACGACATCAACATTTAAAATACATAGAAGTAATTACACATTAAAAGCAGATCTGAAGAGGTAAGTTTTGATTTGAGATTTGAACGTGGTGAGATCGGTACAGTCACGGATGTGTTTGGGCAGTGAGTTCCAGAGGGAGGGGGCAGCGATGGAGAAGGCTCTGTCACCCCAGGTCCGGTGCTTGGTCCTTTGTGGCAGGGACAGGAGGTTGGCGTCGGAGAAACGGAGGGTGCGAGAGGGAGTGTGGTGATGGAGCAGGTTCGATGAGGTAGGAGGGGGCCTGGTTGTGGAGGGCTTTGTAGGTGAGGAGGATTTTAAAATGGATGCGTTGGGGGACTGGGAGCCAGTGGAGGTTCTGCAGGACGGGAGTGATGTGGTCACGGGAGCGGGTGTGGGTGAGGAGACAGGCGGCAGAGTTTTGGATGTGTTGGAGTTTTTTGATGAGTTTGGATGGTGTGCCGTAGAGGAGGCTGTTGCAGTAGTCGAGTCTGGATGAGATGAAGGCGTGGATGAGGGTTTCGGCAGCAGGGAAGGAAAGTGATGGGCGGAGACGGAGGAAAATGTCTTGTTTAGCGTTCGGTTGTACTTAGCTCCACCCTGTCATTGTTACTTCTGGTTCCATAAAACCAAGATGGCGATGGCCAAAATGACAAACTTTAAAACCGTAGTCCACAAACCAATGCGTTATGTCACCGGGACTCTGTCCACTTCTTATATACAGTCTATATAGTACATTTACTAAACAGCAGATTAATCAATACTGAAAATAATTGTTAGTTGCAGCCTTGATTGTGTTAATTGTAACATGACTAAAACTTTACAAGTGGATTTCATGAGATTGCAAGTTAAAACAAATTATTGAGTGGGACATGCATGCATAGACACACAGTTTAAACAGTTTACTTCAGCAGCTCTCGTGACATTTTACCTGAGATGCTCCGTAGGTCTCAGTGCTATAGCTCCTGGCAGACAGGGGGCGGCGCTGAGTCAGGCTCTTGGTTGGATAACCAATCATGGGCTTCTTCTGTTCCTGGTAGGTAGGATAGTCGTCATCATAGCGGCCATTTCTCTTGTTGTGCATCATCTGGCTCTGGCTGTCAGCCATGTTGGTGAGAGCAGAGTGCTCCATGGGGGTGGAGTAGGCCAGAGCCCGACCATAAAGAGGGGGGTCCGCCTGAGGAGAGGAGAGTTTACTATTACATTTTCCTCAACATAACACCAAAAATATATTCTGGGAGGATGTGGTGGATAGATATTTAACAGCGACTTTATTTAACTAATGTTTGTATGTCATTATTCATTTGATTAATTCATTTCCTGCAGATGTAAGAGTTAAACACTTACTGATACAAAAATAAGCATTATTTTTCAAACAACAGATCTCCTACCTGCTGTCTGTACTGAGCTTCCTGCAGCGCCTCCTGCTGGGCTTCATGGACTCTGCGGAACAAAGCAAGCTCTGTAGAGCTAACCAATGAATCTGCTCTCCTCAAAAACCCTGGCCTGGAGCGCTGTGATGGGATTGGCTGTTGATGCTGGCTGGGCGGACCATCCTGGTTGATTGGCGATTGGGGGAAAGAAAACATCTCCAGTGGTGGATATGCTCGATAGCGAGGGCTCACCAATTCCTTGGGTAATGTCTTCCCTGGTTGATTGATGTACTCCAAGGCTTTCGATGAGTGGTTGACATAATCTGGTGTGTTTGGGAAGGGGGGAGGGACCCGACGGTCCATGGTCACCTGATTGGTTAGAATGGTTACCAGTTAGTCCATGAAAAGTTGTCAGGCATTGTTGTCATACAAAACTGTTACTTTAGATGTTTTAGTTTATTAGTTTTAGTTGTCTTGTCAAGACGATTATGAATTAATAGAGTGATTTAACAGCCCCTGAAAATCTTGTCTTGGTTGACCGCCAGAGTTTTAACTTTACACCTTGCTGCAGGGAACTTTAACATGAATGATAGCTATTCAAAAATCTAAATAATGAGCATCAAAACAGCAGACATATAGCAGATATTTCCCTCAGGAGTTAGAGACCAAAAGCAGGGCTAAAAGAGAATGAATATTGGACTTACATTCCCCAGGTGTCCAGAAACACAACTCCAAATAAAACAATGTTGCTCCATAACTATTAGATGTGAACTAAGTAACAGGCAACTAACATATCTGCCATATCACCTTTAAAGGTGATGATATGACAATGTTGTATTCACAATTTATTTGCGCTGTCCTCAATTGGCCAAAGTAATCAGTCATTGCGGGTTTAAGAAGGAGACGAGCTGCTAACCTGGGGGTTGTAGTTGTGGTCGAAGTGATAGGCCTTGTGTGGGATAGCAGGTTTTTGGTTCTGTCCCAACTGGTTGCTGGAACCGTGTCCTGGGAAGATCAGGTCATCATCTAACATGGGGGCAGACTGTGACCGTGCCATGTTGGTCTGCTCCATAGAACCGGCAAACTCTTGACGGTCCAAACTAGTCTGTTGCTCAATGGATGAACTGTAGCTGTCCACGGGAATACTGATGAGAGAACAGCAAGAGAAATCAGCTACAACTTTGCAATCACTTGGCCTACTCACGTAACCTGTTGATACGCCTATTGTTAAGAAAATGAACAGCACACCTACCTGTAGACCTTATAGGAGCCAATGTCAATCTCATCGATGCTCTGTGACTTCTTAAACTTAGATCTCGTCTCCCTCATCATGGGGGACAGGCGGTCTGAGCTTTTACTCATCACTACGGTCACCTTGTTGCCCCCGCTGACACTTAGTTGATCCTTCCTGTTCTGCTCCCCCTGATTGTCGTGGTATGTCCAGCTGCCGGGCAAAGGCCCAGTGCCTTGTTCCAGCCTTTGAGCAAAAAACAAAGGAAGTGTTATACTAATGTGCTGTTGCTGGCTTGGAGGAATTATAAACATATACACATTTCAGGACTGTTGTAGCTCCATTTAGTTACCTTGGGTCAATGTCCTTGCGGTCAGGGTTGGGGCTAGAGGAGGGCGTCAGGTCCAGTTTAGAGGGAAAAGCGGTTCGGTCCTCCAGCGGGCTGGGGGTTCTGGTCCAGTTCTGCCAAGGATTCTGGGAGGGATGTCCGGAGGATTGTGGGTCATTGTCCGGAGTGGAGCGTTGGTTGCCGTGGAAGGGGAGCGTCTGAGTGTCCAGCTCCAGAGGTACTCCTACAATTCGCTCCTGCCTGAGGAGGGGGCGGCGCCCGTGTGTTGACTGGCTGCGGGGTTTGGAGCCCAGTGGTGGGTTTCCCTGACTCCCAGTTGAGGATGAAGGGTCCAGAGGAGACTCCTCAGCATCAAAACCTGTGTTGTCATAATGAGGGGCCTCGGACCAATCAAAAGGCTCACTCAGTGGACGTCGATCCCCGCGCTGCTGCAGGGTTCCTGATGGAGGGGTTTCTCTCTGAGATAGCAGGGGCTTGGAGTCAATGGGTTTGGGGAATGACTGAGCCAGTCTGCAAAGATACAAAATATTAAACACTAATTACACTGTGAAGATAATAAAATGAACTGAATTATACTATTCTACATTATTATGTGCTGTATATTTAATTAAGCCAATGGGCACTGAAACAGCCAAACTTTTCTCTCTCTCCCCAATGTTTGTTCGGAAGATCAATTTGGCCAACAACCATGTTAGTTGTAATTCATGTTTTCCGAGAGCAGCCTTGAACAGAAAATATGAATGTCTTCAACCTCCTTTAAGGGAGGTTGAAGACATTCACATTACCACATTTTTCACAAGTACACAGAAAAAGTGTACAGATTGTGATCCGTGCATCACCCCAGGGCGTGTGAAATGACTTGAATATCAAAAAATACTAAAGCGAGCTTTGAACTTGTAGGGGCTCCTTAGAACATGAAGACGCATGGGATAAGTGAGGACAAATAAATGCATTTTTAACATTATTATAGATGTACTATGCCTTTGATAGAGCATTGGAAAAGGTAACTGTCTTTTTTTTTAAACGCACAAAATATCTGTTCAGACCCTGTGGTGTCAGAGAGAAAATGCAAATAAAAACTTTGCTACAAGATTTGTGAATGTTTAGATGACTGGAGGGACAGTATCTTTTTATCATGAATATGTTTATTATTATTATTTCAACCCTATTAATGTTAACAGTCACCATTGTCAAGGTTGTAAAATAGTAGAAATTAGTAACATGAATAGAGTTTTAGTAATGCTTTGATAATAAAATATGTCAATTACCTGCCAGTAACCCAGCAAGCAGTTCTACTTTGAATAGAAGTTGATACAACAGTCTGCACAGCATTAGAGCTGTTAGACAGATACTATATTGAATGATAACAAGAAAATGCCCAACAATATGTTTGGGGTAGTGTAGAAACAGTAATGCCAAGTCTAAACTGTACTTGTTCAACAAACACATTTAGGCGTTCTTACCAAAAATGTATGTTTATGTCTTGTGTTTAAAAATATTTTGCAAGGGTATGCAAATATTGTTGCGTCATCAGGCTCCAACTTTAGTAACTGTGAGTCTATACTAAAAATGCCATAAATATACATGGAGCTGGCCGCTTGAACTGTGATGCTTGTTGTTCATAGCTGCAATATTTCTGATTTAAAAATATTTTTTGTTAGTTTTAAAAGCTATATTTAATTCCAAATCTGTCAAACTTGCACCGAAAGTGCACTGCAATCAGGGTAACGACGTCAGTAGAAGGACCAAGCTTCTTTATTTGCATCTTTTTATCCTCTATAATACTAAAGGACAGCTTTGAAACGAAGAGAAGAGAGCTGGGAGAGGAAACGAGAGAGAATCCTGAACAGGAGTCTGCAGCATCCTAATGAGTCTCCCTGACCTTGACTGACCGACCGGAGAGATGAGAAAGACACAGAAAATGGAGGGAGGTGAGGATGGATGAAGCGATTGGATAGATGGACGAGATTGATGATAGATGGAGAAGACTGAAAGGTGGGTGGTGGAATCAAAAGAGAAGAGATGATGGATATGCGGCGGGATGTGATGAAACTGAACATGAGGCGGGCGTGTGTGTGTACCTGTTGGTCCAGTGTGTTTGAGGGGCCTGGTCCTTGCTTGGAGCCGGCAGGGCAGGAGCATGTGGGTGAGCGTGTGGGTGTGCGTGTGGGTGTGCATGAGAGTGTGTGTGCGTGTGTGAGTGTGCGTTGCCGGGCGGGTTGGAGGAGCCAGAGGAGCCCTGTGAGGGAGAGTAATCGGAGTAGGTGGCAGAAGAGCCGCTGTGGTTCAGACAGTGGAGCTTATCCACCTCCTCATCTGTAGACTCTGGACAGAGACGGAGAGACAGACAGCTGTTCAGGGAAAAATGTCACATCCTCTTATTTCTGATAGCTTTAACAAATACTAAAGTGACTTTGTGTCATGTCTGAAAAAAAACAACAACCTGTCTGGATCTTATCCCCCTGGATTCGATTTCTTTTCTCATATCTTTATCATAATACCAAGTGATATAGCTTGGTAGTGGTCTAAGAATATGTTCCGGTGACATATTCAAAGACACAGTGACAGTAGTTTCTGTGGCCAGCTGATTGATTTCTGAATGTTTTATGTGGACGTCTCAAAAGAATAAACATTTCTGCTTTGATTGAATCAAATATGCTCAACATGTAATAGATTTTTTTTAAATGCGATGATCTAAACACAATGGAGTTTTTGCTACTTCTGACCAAAGCAACTATTAGCTATAGCAGTAGCTCGCAGTGGCGGGCCGTGCATTTCAC
This sequence comes from Cottoperca gobio, assembly GCF_900634415.1. Taxonomy (NCBI): domain Eukaryota; kingdom Metazoa; phylum Chordata; class Actinopteri; order Perciformes; family Bovichtidae; genus Cottoperca; species Cottoperca gobio. The sequence continues at coordinate 11,790,184 of NC_041358.1, forward strand.
ACCTAGGCCTTCAGTGATGTCCTACACAGTCCTACCTGAATTATTCCACCTCTTAATACCATCATTATGACGCCATGGCTCTAGAAACTATACATTCAGACAGAAACGCAGTATAACCGGGCGTTGCATCACCCTAACAACAGAGTTATATTAATATTTCCGAAACATTTAGTTGTAAATAACAGGCATTCCCAGCAGTACAATGTGCAATGCCTCTTGGAGGCTGCGACCAAATTGATCTCTTCTCCTCCTTCAGCCATTGTGGGTTGAAAAAAACCAGCTTGTAGAAATCTAAATTAGCTCGTTCAAGTTCAGTTTGCTAGCTCTGCATAGCTCTGCCTCTCAATAGGGCGCAATCAAAAGACATGGACGTGCTGACGTTATCGTATGCCTGCTAGCTGGCCCCGGTGTCCCCAACTTGAAATCTGATTGGTTAACGCCACAGTTTTGTCTCCGTTCACTTTAAGCGACAGGCGCCAGCACTGTTGATTCTGAAGGCCTAAGGGCAGATCTCTTGGACCCTGGCAACACATTATGGCTGAAATATAATTGGATAAAAGCTCTAACATAAAGGCCAGCCCTCCAAATCTCGATCTGAGGCTGGAAGCAGCACAACCAAGAGGAAAGCTATGAAATGAAGAGAATAGACTATGGGGAATAATTTAATACATATTTGTGGAAAAAAAATATAAAAATGAAATGTATATTCTGATGATGTTTAGGCCAGCAGAGAAGGCCTTGCTGGCCCTGACGGCGCGCCACTGGTAGCTCGTAGTCACATGTTAACATGAATAGTGAAATCAGTTAAATAGCAATGTGTGCAATAGTAAAACGATGAATTGGTCCACAGCTAATTAACCAAGACCAATACTAATAATAAATTAATCATTTGAGATATTTATTATGCAAAAATTGTGCTACATGTGCTAATTCCAAATGTAAGGATTTGAGTTTTTCTCTGTTTTCTATTTATTTTTACTTTTATTCCTTCAAACTAAACAAGTAATTTAAAGACTTCACGTTTGTTTTTTTCTATTTTTCTCTGTTTTTGGATATGCATAAACAAAACAAAACTATTAGTTGGTAAATCAAAGACAAAATAATAATTCAAATTGAGGGGAAAGGGTCATGAGTGAAGCTATGTCAAAGCTAAGAAATGATCCTCGCATGAAAACCAACAGAGCCTATGATTTCACAATGTTAATCTTGTTTTAAAGATGCAGACCCTAATTAGTAAGTAATCTTCCCAAATCCCAGCTCACCGTTTGGTTGTTGAAACTAAACCAAAGATTAAAAAGCTAATGAGAGCGACAACAAAATCAGAAAGCGTATCCAGAATGATGTTTAGGCTGAATTGCACAGAAGCCTGTATACAGTATGACTGAGGTCGAAGAATCACATTTATTTCTTGTCTTCTGTCTCTTAACCCAGATTCCTGTAGTGCTCTCATTATATGTTTGGACAACATTGAGTCCACAGCAGTGACGCAAGACATGGCCTGGTTATAAAATACAATAAAACTTATTATGAAAAGAAAGCAGCATCAAAACAATAACTCAACAGTTGCAGAAAGATAAAGGAGGAGCTAGGGACCGACGGGCTCATGAGTCAAACCTATTAAGATCTTGACAAAACAAACCAAAGAAAGCATCTTATTAACTTCACCACAAGATCCTTCATTAAGAATTTACACTCACCAGGACAGACAAGCCGATTGAGTTATAATCACTTCACAGCGAGCTCCCTGACAAAGGAGTAGATTACACGACAGAGCTACAGTTCGTCACGGAGAAGAGATAATGAACTGTTTCGTTCAGTAGTAATTCAGTAAATTATTTAGAACAAAAACATTTTTTCTTTTTGATAGGGCAGTAAACTTTGCTTTGGGCTCATTATTAAAACTTTGGTTTACCTCTGAGGAAACTGAGGCCTTCGGGGGAAAATAAGTCAAAGCTAAACACTTTGGATTGAAATGTAGATTCACTGTAAAGGTTTATGGTATTTCCTGCAGCTCTCTTTTATGTGCTGAAATTAATCCGCTTACCACCATGACTAATTAGTGGACACTATTACAACATGCCCCAAAGCGCTTTACAATAGACCGCATTAAATGACTGTGTGTGTGTGTGTATGTGTGCTTCATGTATCTTCATGAATGTGTATGAGCCTCTGTGTTTCTGTACATATTCAGTATCATATAGTACCTTTCTTGTCCTTCCCCAGAAGCACCACCTTTGGTTTGTACATAGGCGGCTCCACCAGGGTGGGCCTCATGTCAGAGATACGGATGTCGTTGGGAGAGCCGCCCATCGAGTCCTGTGGAGAGAAAAAATCCACAGGTTCGCATCAGGTAGCTACCGTACAGTAAGACAGCCTTGAACAGCCCGGTGAGCAGCTTGCGAGCTTATAGGTTAATAACCACTAGGTTGTCGAAAGTGGGCAGCAGCCAGAATCAGCCACATTAAATATTTAAACGTATCACATTTGTAACGTTATAAATATAAAAGCTCTGAAACTAAAGGCTGCTTGTCCTGTCAGTCTGTGAAACTAATGTCCGTTAAAGCTGGTGTAGTGGAAAGCTGTAAACAATCTAATATAGAGGTAATTTAAAACTGAAGACACAGATCATTTAAAAAGATAAATAATTAGCATTTTAATTAGCAAGTTTTTAGTAGTTACTGGTATATTTAAAAGGTAACCTGTGGGGTTTTAGACCTCAGGTAGCACTATGGAATGTTTTTTGTTTGTTTTTACGAGTGGTTTTTGTTGTTGTTCTTAGTCTCTTGCATGAGCACAAGGACACATGCATGTGAGGAAAACTTTGATGTCATTTGATTCATGACTTTTCTTACTCACAGATAACCGACTAACAGTCAATCTAGTGCATTACACTATTAGACAACATTAAATATTTTTGTTTTATTGACATTGTCCTTAATTATAACCCTGATAACTGTAAATCACAAAATAAGAGACATATCACCTTAAAAAAAACATGAATATCGCTGTACAAGGGAAATGAAATATGGCAATCACCTTTCAACAGGCTAACACACCAAATGGGACATTTAAATTCTGAGTGAGCGTACGTGTGTGTGTGTGTGTGTGTGTGTGTGTGTGTGTGTGTGTGTGTGTGTGTGTGTGTGTGTGTGTGTGTGTGTGTGTGTAGCACTCTATGTGACAAACCTCAGAGCTCTCTGTCAGGTCCTCTTTGTCCTTCCTCTTGGGAATGTCAATGCCAGAGTTATGCATGGATCCCTGATCCATTAACTGAGACTGAGAGAAGTCCTGCATCTCTCTGTCTGTCACCTGGAACACACACACACACACACACACACACACACACACACACACACACACACACACACACACACACACACACACACACACACACACACACACACATACACAAACAAATTAAAACACAAAAAATACAAACACACAGATAAACTAAACTAAATCTGGATGGTGATATTGAATGATGTGTGTGTGAGTGTGTGGCTAAGAGTGTGTGTATCCTACCTCTTTAGGAGGCAGGGGCCACGGTGGTTCGTACTGTTCTTTGCTGAGGTGTGTGTGTTCCATGTTGGTTCCTGCCGAGGTGGCAGTGCCTGTGCTCAACTGGTGCTGGTGCTGGTGCTGGTGCTGGTGTTGGTGTTGGTGCTGATGCTGGTGTTGATGCCCGTGTCCGGCGTGTACGCTTTTACCCACAAGGCTTTGCACTGACTTGACCATGTTCTTAAGGTCCTCAGGGTAGGGTGTTGGGTAGCGCTTTAGGTTTATCTCCACCTAAACACAAAAAAGGAAATGGTTTGTGTCACTCATACAAATAAAGGACACACACTGAGCAAACATTTAGTAGGAAGGCTACAAATAAGTGTGTTTGCCTGACATCACGAATTCTGTTCAAATGTTTTTTTTCATCCATTTCTTGTTGATTGTTTTCACTTGATAGTTTTTCAATTCTTTCTATTCGACATCGTGGTACTGACTGTTCAATAATGTTTCAGAAACTCTGACAAACCAGTGAAATCAGAAGAGAACATAAGAGCATTATCAGGAAGAACTGCAGGTTTATGGGAGAATATTTCCAACAGTAAATTCAATTTTGAAAGTTTACTTTAAAACATAACCCGGGGTTACTTAACACAATCTTGTCACATACTTAACATCGTATGCAGTGAAATGCTTTGTTGCTCCGTACTGTGCTTTACATAGTAAATGTAAGAAATACAATACGTACAACAGACAATATGCAACCAAAGATATATACTGTAGATACTATAGGGTCAAAGGAGGCATCTGAAAGTGAATTGATTATATATGTATTTTATTTTTATTTTATCTTTTTTCAATATGACAGTTGATATGATTCAACCTGGAGAATTTCATGCTAATTCAAGAGTTGGAATTTCTCAAGCGACCAGTCAGTTAACGCTGTCTTTGCAAAACCTTTTCTGCTCAGATTCGACAGACAGACAGAAACAGAGAGAAAAAGAGCTGACCTTGACCTTCCCAGAGTTGTCTTCCTCTTCTTTCTTGTCCTCAAAGTCAAAGGCCACAGTCATCCTCTGCTGTCTCTGCTCCTCCCACAGGGTAGGGTTAAAGCTGTCACTGTCCGACTGGTAATCTGGAGACACACAAGAAAACACACATCAAGGACCGCGTTAAAACTGATGTCAAACGTCAAACAAAAGGTCTGTTGATTGTTTGACACACGTATGTGTATACCCAAATATTGCCGCATTAAACTTAAAGGTATATTTACAACTACAAATACCACACATTCATGCACAAAAACAAAGTTACACATAACTTCATAGCACATAACACCCTGCATTGTAACAAATGTTAACATTGTAATATTGCTAAGTGTGATAAAAACAAATACAAAACATTCTGTGACCTTTTTTAAATGTCTTCCCACCCACACACACACACACACACACACAAACACACACACACACACACACACACACACACACACACACACACACACACACACACACACACACACACACACACACATACACACACACACACACACACACACACACACACACACACACACACAGTTTGTACCCTCGTCATGTCGCGGTTGCTGAGGAAACATGTAGTTGGTCAAAACCTTCTGTTTGGTTTCAGGGTGGGCTTCTGTCTGCAGCGGGATCAGAGCCTTGGACTGCAAACACAGACACACACACACGTTTACATTAGTATTCTTGTGGGGACGTTCACTGACCACATGTACTCCCTAATTCCTAATCTAAACCTAGACCTATCTCTAACTTTGAAAAACAAAAAGATGGTTATTGGAATATCTGAGCAGGAAACTTCAGTTTTATTCAGAGATCAAGCTGCAACAAAACTCGCCTGATAGGTGTGAAACAGAATTTAAAAAAAATCAACTAGAAAACTGAAATAACAAAAAGTAAGACGGTGATTCCCATTTATATTCCTAATATATTTTCACTTTCTGTTTCAGTATATAAATGAAAGAAAACCTTTCATAAACCCTTCTACACAACTTGCCAGTTGTAATTCATGAAGTGGCAAATGTGTTGCAGTATATGTGAGTACATCAGTGCCCATTTTAAATTTGAAAGCCTGAACAACCTTTTGATAAATTGCATTTTAATTTGAAATTGTCTTTCTTTTTAATCAATTCAATAAGGATCCAGTGGTGTTGTGACTTTAATTTCAATTGACTTTACTTTGATTAAACTTTAAATGTCATGAGGAATATCTTTTTATCGTGAAAAATAGTATAGTTGAGAACAAAATAAAACGTGAACATGGCCGAAGCAATAATTCTACATACTAAATATGCATCATACAGTAGTGTGAGATTGGTTTAGCCAGGAAGCCTGTCTCTGTATTCTCATTACATATGCAGAGTTTGTTATGGAGCCTCAGCATTGTTATTGAGAAGATTTAAATGCAGTGAATTATCCAACAAAAGCACATTATCAAATATTATTGAGTCCCAAAAACTAAACGTGGCCGGCTCCAAATAAAGACAGTGGCTGCAGTAAAATCAGGAGTACTATAGTGGCAGCTATGGTAAATGAATATAACATATTAAATGCACAGCATTATTCCTATCAGCATAACAACAGGGTCAGGTCAGGAAATATGATCCACTTTCAGAAAACAAGATGCTGTAAATAAAACTCTTCCTTGCATTTGTTTCACAAAAAAGTCCTCCTGGGACACAAAATAATAATACCACTTTGGTTTTTGATATGAAACAGAGGAAGGAGACATTGAGTTTGCATTAAGAGAAAACAGCAGGCTTCTTATAATAACTATGATAAAACAGAATAACTTAGAAAACCTCTATCTACAAATAGCCTGTTTCAAGTAAAGGCCTGGTTACCTGATTAATATGTATATATACAGAAGCTGTGTGTGTTTGTGCTGCATACTTGTTAGCATTTACAGTCTGGCGGTAAACATGTGGGAGGAGATACCTGATTGTCAGAGAGCCAGAGATGCTGCCAGGTCTTTCAGCTTAGTAAAGGTAAACGGTAGATTCTTTAACCTGAGAGAGAGACACACAGTGGGAGGGAGGGAGGTGTGAGAAAGAGAAGAGAGACGTTTCTAATGCCCACGCACTGTACAGCCTGCAGAGCACGTAACCATGGCAACACACTCACCCATTCCCATGGAAACTGCAGGCCGTGAGAGCAGCTACAGAACCAAAACGGCCATTGAGAAAGTGTTGCCTTCGTGTGTGTGTGTGTGTGTGTGTGTGTGTGTGTGTGTGTGTGTGTGTGTGTGTGTGTATACCTGTTGTCACTCAGGTTAAGGACTCGTAGTTTGGTCATTTGTCCAATTTCATCGGGAAGAAACTCCAGTTTGTTGGACCGCATCGACATTACCGTCACATTCTTACAGTTACCGATCTGAAACACGCAAACACAAACGCACACACACACACACACACACACACACACACACACACACACCATCAGATCACATTACACTTAAGTCTAGTCCTGAACACACACCTTTAAACAAGCTACATTACAGTATGAGGAGTGTTGAGGCTGCAACTACAGATTTTAATGATTAATTAAATGTCTGAAAATCGAAAAGAAAAGGGCAAAATATTTTTCTAAAGCACCTCTAATTGCTTATTTTGTCTGACCAACAAAATATTATATTTATTTATCATAGGAAGCAAAGAAAACCGGCACATTTCCATAATTAAACTGAAACTACTTGCTTCAGGTCTAAATGATATCAAGCACTGCAGTGAGTATGTGCGAGTATTTATCATGTGTTGATTTTTCCCACCTCCCGGGGCAGCTCTGAGAGGAAGTTCTCGTCAGCAGCAAATGTCCTCAGGCTTTGCAGGTAGCCGATAGTGGAAGGCAACGACTCCAACTCATTACAACTACAGTCAAACTCCTCCAATAGAGACAGACTGGGTGAGAGGAACAGAGGCAGAAAAGAAGAGGTACAAAGAAAATGACAGAAAGAAAGGAAATGATTCTGCAGGTTACACAATCTCAGCTGCAACCTCATATTACTTAGACTACTTATGTTTTAGAGGATAAGGATGGTGCCACTCTTTTCTTTCTTTTTTTTTTCATACTGCCAATAAATCCTGTGAAAAGACTGAACCAAGAATGGATTCATCCCACTATCAAGTATTGTGTGCATAGCCAAAGCCCGATACAACTTATTCCTCCATAGCTGTCAAAGATTCATTAAAAACAAATCAATGAGCCACATGTTGCACTGGGTGACATGTTCCTTCAGTACTATGAACAAACACACTGTAGTTTATTTTGAGTTATTCGTAAAAACACCAGCCAGCGGTGTAAAAAACTGGAGCTGAAAATAGTCCCAAAAAATACATTATTTCCTCCAATTAGAGATAAGCTGAGAGTTAAAAATACAGACCATTTTTATTTTAAGAATTACAGTCTTTAGTACGAAGGAATGGGCTTGGAACTGAGAGCCACAGACAGGGTATTGAGAGAAGGACTAACACAGTGTCGGTTTTGGTAGTTTCCTGGGATTTGTTGACAATAGGAAACATATAGAATGACACCAGTCTTATCCTGTAACATGTTATAATACAGAATAGTGTTAACTGAGAAGGAGAGCGTGTTGAGAGAAGGAAGAGATCTTCAATTGAAGAATCAGTCAATAAATGAAGTCTCAACCAACCAAATCAGTCTTATTTTGGTGTTTCCTGCTTTCATTTGGTTTCATTTGCTGACCACACATCATCTTTTCCCCCCATTTTATCCCCTTTGATGTCTGACATTCTTCTACCTGGATCTCAACTCCTTCACTCAACCAAGATTCACAGTAACATCCACGGTAGACACTCTCCAGGACACCCTGACCCCATCTTGACTGCCATCCTTGGCCTAGCAGCACGCTAACAGCAGGCTAATGCTAATGAGACAACACTTTTACATTAATGTACTGTCACTGCTAACATTGCATTAGTCTGCTATTATTATTATCCCCAATGGACAGGACCATCTGGGCCACCATACGGCCTGACAGGAGAGAGGGGGGGGGGGAGAGTTTTATATCCTACATTAAGATTTATGGTTGCCTGGTTTATTTTTTTCTCCTTAGCATTGTTTGTATTCCTACCTAAAATAATGACAATGTCTCCTACTTCTCCCACATAAAACATATAGCTAGATTTGGATCTGTCAAATATGACTTTTTTAAAGAGCACTTCTAAGATTATATGGCTGCCATCTGCCACCCAGCTCCTTAAACGTTACGCTCAATGACAGGTGTTGCAAGGAACCACAGTTGCTCAGTAGTCACAAGGTCACTTTAAGACACAAGTTTCTAGATTACAATCTCCTTCTTTGTGTATGGAGCATAAATGCTTTTGTGGGGCGTTCACTAGGTGCTATCAGCAAGAAACTTAAAAAAAATACTTAACCCCCACAAATAACCATTTGTATATCAATTACTCATCCCGTGTTACCTCACATGCCTCCATGACGATCAAAGAACTTTATCCAAGTCTTGATACATTGAAGTAAATGAGGGCTGCGTTTAAGAACAGCCAAACTATATCAAAACATCCGTTTACAAACTCTTACACAACTCGTGCAGTAAAAAGTAAAAATCCAAGTCTGATTACTATTTAAAACACTTCTGCTTAAACAGCACTCGCACGGACAGATGTTTCCATACAGTTTTGCTGTTGTTAAAGGCCTTTTACTTCAATTCATCAAAACTTTTCTCAGTTTTTTGGATTCTATGTCCCACGTGGAGGCTTGCGAGAAAACAAAGTTTTCTTCTAAAATTCAAGGTAACACGAGGTGCATCATTTATATACAGAAATTATTATTTTGGGGGTGAAGTATTCCTTTCAACCCTGCATGCACACTCATTTTAAGCCCCCTCTGGCTGAGTGTATCAGCTAAATGTTTTGCATCAAATTAAACTCAGCGACATAAGTCTCTGCAGCTACCTGGTTATACATATATATTGTGGCCCTTTTCATAGCTGTAATATAGTAATGGCCTTAAAACATTAAGGACTGAAAGTAAAACACAAGACTTTACTTGCTCTTTCCATGAAAGTAAATGCATTGCTTATTGATTTGTATTTAATCCACTATAGGCTGTACAACTAGTGCAGAAATGTTTCTGGGTCTGTGTATATACAGCATGTATCCTATTGTACTAATGCAGCTAGAATACAATGTAGTATTGGTTGAGGTACAGGCACAGGTAGAAATATGATCGCATTAATGACTAATAATAAACATTTAAGGGTGAGAAAAGATTTGTTCAAGTGTTTTTGGTTTCATCAGAAAGGAAGCAATGGATCTACAGTTCTACTTATTGAGGCTAAAACCCGGGATTTGTTCTGGAAGACTAAATGTTTTCAGAGCGTTTGGATACAAATGTGTTGTAAAGAGTGACATTTAGGTCACTCAATGTTGAATAGTCTTTTAAAAATATAATCCATCACAGATTATCTGAATCACACAATAATTAGAAACATGATCACAACTACATTAATGTGTATGTCACTGTAGGCCTTGTTTGGTTTGACTTTATTCTTTATTTGCAGTCTACAATGTGAGCAGAATGTGATGCTTGTAGGACATCTCTATAAATATACAGAGATTAAAAAAAGACTCAATGACAATACTTCTGTCACAATACAATGTTTCTGCTTAATTCAGCAAAAGTTAGTTTTTTGCAAAAGCAACTACCCTTCAGTGATTGAATCCGGACTGTGATGGATTATAATGAGAATTATTATAAAATTACTTTAATTATTTTACATGCAATCATTTTTGTCTTGACCCTGCAGATTTGAGCAGGGCTGGTACATTTCCAATTAGGAATGTAGATTTTATTCAAATATTAAGTCCAAATATTGAAAAATGTTGGAAGGCTAATGTGAAGAGACATTTCAAATCTGAATGCAAGTTTATGTTTGCATGTAATTTGAATGAATTTAAGATGTTTCCCACAGCCCCATCTAGTTATGAGTTTGTGTGTTTGTATCTGTAACGCAGTTGAACATCTATCTGTCTCTGAACGCACCCCAGGATCCAGTAGGCTAATGTTACTCACCCGTGCTTGGGCTTCGCACTAATGCCACGGCAACGCAGCAAACACAACACACAGAACGGCCCAATCATGAGCCAGCATAACAACACAGCAACTAACAGTAGTAAACAAGGAAAACAACAACCCACCAAGGATAAACCTGCTGAGACAAAATACTTTTTAATGGTTTTATTATTCGTTTTTCTTTGTATGTGTGTGTGTGAGTGTGTGTGTGTTTCTTACCTCCCGATGGTGTTAGGCAGTGAGGTCAGCTGGTTGTCATCTACCTTCAATGTTGTCAGCTTCTTCAACATTCCTACACAATATGCAAACACATAGACGTATTCACATCGACACACAAACACAAACATGCTCTTAGGTAAATAGGTAAATTAGGTAAATCCACAATGAGCTCTAAAATGTCCCCTTCCAAATAAGTGGAAATAAAGAATTGAGCGATATTCTGCTTTTTTCTTATTGTAGAAACATCCCATTAACATTCTTACATCAACAATAATTGGATCCTACTAAAGAATATTTTCTGTATAGCCAAAGCGTGATACAGCTTATTTCTCTTCATAATAAAGCTCCAATGTTGTCCAAAAACAATTAAAAAACCCATCAATGAGCCACATGGTTGCAGTGGGTGCCATGTTCTTCATTACCATGAACACTATAGTTTATTATGAGTCAATCCCACATACACCATCCTGCTGCCATAAATATTCCCAAGGCAGCACAATAAAATGCATACTAATCAAGGTCTAAAAATAGTCCCAAACAAATAGTATAATTTGAGTATAATTTGCTGAAAACTACCGTGTCCAGCTGTTTTAGTGAATTACTGAAAATGAAAAACCTGTATTTAAAGATTTACACCTTCACAAATCAATGTCGTGGGGCTTTTTTCTTTTTTTTCTTTCCATGAGATTTGTTGCCTGTAAGAAAAATATGGAATAACACCAGCCTTATCCTTTATTACACTCTCACCTGTGATATGCCGCTGCTGTCTACTGCACAGCCCCATAAAGAGCTTGGAATTCAAATGCTTCACTACAGCTTCATCAACTTGAGTCCATGAGTGTCTCTGTGTGTGCATGTGTGTATGTGTTTGTGTGTGTACCTATAGAGTCAGGGAGTTGCTGCAGCATGTTGGAGGATAGCAGCAGGTCTTCTAAGGCCTCGCAGCCTGAGATGTCCGTGTCCAACGTCTCAATACGATTCTTAGCTAAGTCAAAGTACCGCAACTGACGAAGTTTTCCTATCGCCTGCAGTGGGGAGTGCGAGAAGAGTAAGAAAAGGCAGATAAGCAAAAGTTTCATTCAAATATCGCCAGAGCTGCCTTTCTGTCCACTGTAAGAGACGAAAGTGTCCGTGTTCTTACCCCTGGTATACACTGTAGAGAGTTGTTATCCAGCCACAGCTCTCTGAGGTTGTGGATCTGTTCCAACACCTCCGGCTAACAAGTCAAACACAGGAATCCACATCAGCACATACTGACCACATATGCATCAACACATAAGCAGATATGCAACTATTTATATGAAAACAACTGTATTACTCATTAAAATCAAAGGACACCTTCACAGCACGGATCTTGTGAACATTTAAAGATTCAAATAATAACTTTAGTGCATCTTCAGATCATCTTTGGCATAAATAGCAAAAACAAATGTGTGAGACTGGCAATCTCACAGCAGACTTCCTGTCTGACCCTGATGTCATATCCACTCTCGCTTCCTCCATCACATCACTGTGTCCCATTTCAGGGTCCCACTGAAAGACAGAAGGCAGAACTTGCTCCTGCCTCAATGAGACAGCCTACAGAGGATTCACCATATGCCGTATTGGGTCTTGATATGTGAACTTTGAAGGTAGCGGCCCACAAATTAGGACACAGCATCTGTGTTTGGGTTCCTCTTTCTCTTTACAAAATAAATATAGATCAACTGGTAAATGACCACCGAGACTTTAATATTTGAACTTACTGTGATCACAGGATAATCTCAATGATAAGCATATTGCACATTTAAACACAGTTGTGTTGCATGTCAAAATATAATCAGTCTAACCATTTCAGAGAATTCATTGCTACCCAGATCCAACCTCTCCAACTGTGTCAGTCTGTGGATGGACCTGAGAGGAGAGAATACATTCTTTACTACCACAAATACATTGTGAAATACTGTATGTACATTATACCTTTTTATATATGGAACAATTGCACAGTCCACCTAACCACTAGGCTAATATATGCTTAAGCATTATTTTACATGTATTTATATTTTCTTCTCTTTTTTTCTAATTCTTGATTTTACTCTTATTGTTATTATTCTAATTAACTGCATATTAGCATTTACAGTAAGCATTTCACTCACTATCAAATAAAACCTTTGACTATTTGAATCAATTGAAAATGACACATGATGATATTACTGTTAGACATTGTTGCACATTTCTGCTTTGCTGATACTGGTAGAGTTTCCTGGTGAGTGATCTTCAATAAAACTTTATCCTTCCTTTTTCAAATCTTCTGTCTTGCCATTTACATTTTGAACACATTACAGCTTGTTTGTTTTTCTTACTCAAGTTAGCTAGTTGCAAAGCAATGGCATGATTCCCTAACATCTTAGGGACAAACCTTAACAAGTGATGAACAAGTGCTCACAGCTTTACTTTGGATTCAAGTCAAAATGCCTCCTACATTAGGTCAACATTTAGATTAGGAAGCACTTCACTAACCAGCACTCACTGTAAACCATATTCACAGTTGAAGTGCACTGGTAGTCGTAAAGTAGTAGCATTGTTATTGGCATTAGTACTAATGCTTTTCACAATATATTGTAACCGAAATTACTGTTACTTTACAACTTTGAGGGTTATCTCTGTTAGGTACAGTTCTCAAAACTGTTAGACACATTACTGTTTGCCTTTATCAGCATTCACCACCTGCCAGAGATAAATATAGTTTTAATCTGGACATCTGGGAAAGCAAGCATACACTCGGTTATATCATGAAGCATCTGTCTACGTGTGTGTGTGTGTGTGCGTGTGTGTGTGTGTGTGTGTGTGTGTGGGTGTGTGTGCGTGTGTGTGTGTGTGCGTGTGCGTGTGTATACAGTTGCACATGGTGGTGCATAAGGACTATATTACAATTTGTGTGTCTTCCCTTCTTTTCTTTCTTTCTTTCTCACACACATACATTACGGCAGTTTTCTTACTTTGGCATGGTTTTCAGATGGTTCTCTCTAAGCTCCAAGATCCGTAGTTTTGAGAGTCTGAAAAAGAGTTGGCACACAAACCAAAACTTATTTTACTGTATGTAATACATAACTCAATTGTTTATAACATTAAATGAAGAAAAGAAACAGGCCCCGTTTATCTTCATTTTAACTCCAAAACCAGAGTCAAACTTATTTCCTAATCAGTGATCATAATGAGACAATTTACAGGATGTATGCCACTTGTTAGCTTCCACTCACAATAACAGAATTAAAGCTAATGAACTACTTCATTAAAGCAATAAACCAAAAATACAACACACTGACATTCACCTGGATACAAGGCTAAAAAGTATATTAATAGGACAATTGATTGAATGTAATAGCAATAGACCAAAATATTAAACATGCCCCAAAGATAAAAGGTCATTTAATTACATGTAGTACATACAGTATAAGGGCTAATAAACCTGGATTTCCCTATTCTTCACATAAAGACTATTTACAATCAATACTAGTGGCACGGAATTAAAGTCTGTGCTGCTTGCAATATGTTAAAACACCCTATCCAACATCGTCACAACCAAGCACACACTAACAATGACATGCATCAGTTTACCTGCCAAAGTTAGCCGGCAGATACTCCAAGAAGGCATCGTTTAAGAAGAGCTGGGTCAGATTCAGGAGCTGCGTAAAACCGTCTGGGAGTCTGGAAGAGAGAGAAATGGTGACAGGCAGAAAGAAAGAAAATAAGAACATGTGCAAAAAAAGAATAAGAAAGAGAGAAAAAAGTGTGTGTCCTTGAAGGGCCCCAATTGATTAAACCTATTCCTATAACAACCCTGTAGAAACAGCTAACCGCTGTTCGCCTGCAGATGACTCACACATGCACACACACAAACTAAAATAAGCATTTCTGTCTGCAGTTTACTGTGTGATAGAGTCCAGTTGTGCTTCATGGATATTACACCACCAACAGGAAAACAGCAATTGCTATCATAGCACCTGATGCTCCAATAGTGAACATCAGCACTTTACTGTAGCAATTACATCCTCTTTTGTTTAGTCATAGCTGAGCCTATAGGATGGTTGTAGTGTAGGGTCTGTGGATGCAGCCAACAACTGTAAAATACAAAGTGTCTTTGTGGCGCTTTAAATGCTTACATTTGAATATGTCAAAGCAGAAAAAACAGGAACAGTGTCGGTCTCTTGACAGATCTGCTCAAACACCTAAATACATCAAGCAATCCATTACAACTTGAACTGAGTCCAGGTCTACTCAAATTGGTTGACAAAATTGGGGCAATCTACAAAACACATTCTTTTTCAATAGGAAATGGTTCTCAATGGGAAAAGATACTATTAGCCAAACTGAACGTTTTTTGAGAGATGTTTATTTTTAGGATAAGAGAGTCTCACATTGTTACCCAGAAGCAGATAAATTAGCACCTACAGTTTTTATGTTAGTGCAGCTATGTGTCCAACTTTCAAAGCAAACCTTTGTGCTGTAGAGAAAGATTAATATTTGCTGCCATTAAACTAGATGCTTCAATTGATATGAGTAAGATGTATTACTACTAAGGTGCGTTGGTGTCTTACTTGGTGATAGGGTTGACACTGGCCTCCACCACAGACAGGCCTTTACAACATTTTATATTGTCAGGAAACTCCTGGATACCTGTAAGAGAGAGACACAGAGAGGGAAGAGGAAATGTGTGAGTCACTTATTTCGACTTGTTGTTGACTTAATCATTATAAAGACAGGGAGTTATTATCTACAGTGAGCTTTGCGAGTATTTAAACAGCATCACATTTTGTCATATACTTTGGATGTGAGATTATTGTTGCTGCAAGGTTTTATTCTGGGCTGCCAGAGCTAATTGAGATCTGTGCTTACCTTGTTTCTTTACCCGCTTAATTCCACAATGTAGAATATGGCCAGATTGTACTTAAAAATGCTGATAATATAGTATTGTATTCAGGTTTGTTCAAGCTATATATATATATATATATATATATATATATATATACTGTATATATATATTTGTATTGAGGTTTGTTTAAGAAATATATATATATATGTGTTATATAGAGATTTCTTTTACCGTTTTTACTGATGTCGAGCTCCTTGAGGTTAACCAAGCTGGCGATGGTGGTGGGCAGGTTGGACAGGTCGTTATCGGGCATGCTCAGCTTCTTCAAAGCCTGGCAGTTGAAGAGTTGCTGTGCAAACACAGAGGGGAAATAATGGAATATTATAATCTGTTGGCAAAAATCATACGAGGCCTAGTAGAAAAGTACAAAAGGACAGACAAAAGGTCAGCTGGAGGCATGCAGCACTTAATGTTGTGGAAAAACAGTGCCATTTCAGCCGCCTTTTTCTATGAATAATGCTGAATTAATCTCCTACATACAGTGGCCCCTAGGGACATAACACACTCAAGTAAACGCAAAAACATTCAGAAAAATGTGGCCTTAATAGAAAAATACTGCAAATGCAAAAACATATACAAGAGTGAAAGCACGTGTATAAAGAGCAAAGTGCTTAGAGCACAGAAAGGCTAAACTGTAAATAGCAGACATGGAGAAGAGTGATGGACCAGTTTATAAGAGGGAGAAATAAACAATGTGTTTAACTAATGTTACCTCAAGGTCTACTACTACTATGTAGTAAAAAAAGAAAAATAACTTGTTTAATAAACACAGAGCCAACAGTGAAACGTGCATGAATGTTCCAAAAGAGCAGTGACGTTAAAAAAGAATGTTAAATAAATTGGGAATTTATATTTATTTTAAGTTATAATTTCCATTGGCTCTAACTGTAAGCCAGCTAACTAACCTTATGGAAAATACCTCTTGCTGGTCACGGTGGCCGTGCCAATGCTCACTCCTTAGCAAACATTGTGTTAATCAGCAACCTGCACTTATGAAAATTAGCAAGCTATTAGCAACATTTCTTAGCTACTGTAGCATTCTTACTGTAGCTATGCTAACATGACTGTTAAGACAGCTGGATAACAATCTGCAGTACATAATTTATCTATTGCTGTGTAATAACATACATCCGTCTCATATGTTCAAATTATCATTGCTATCTTTCTTCTTACTGCCCTCTTGGGATCTTCTAGACTTGCTGCTGTGCTAACACGCTAGCAGCCATGTGAAGCAACAAAGCTGTTAACACATTTTTTTTGGATGGGTAAAAAATGGAAAGACAACTATTTGTCTTCTCTACCTTCCAGTGTTAAAGACCGAAACCGTAGGCCATTTTATTTGCTGAAAATCATATGGGTGTTTCCTCAATCGCCTACAGTGGAACACTTTAGGGGTCTCAGACTAACTTGTTATAGTCAGAACACAGGAGACTTAATATATGTAGTCTAATTGTGTGTTGCCTATTATTTTCCTATTAGAAACATATTTAAATAATCACAGATGGATACTGTTTATATGACTCAAGCAAAGAGGAATAAAGAACAATCAAACAAGTTTATTGTTTTTCAGGTATAATTTCCAACCCATTTAAAATCATGGACTTTTTAATCAATTCCAGCTAAATTCCTGTGTAAGACTCCAATAGGAATGATGTCTGCATCCATAATAACCTGAAAATGTATTATTAGACATCATGATGTCAAATCCTCCGTCTTAATACACTATGGTGCTAGCTACAGCCCAATGCACCATTCAACACAACATTTATTCACCAATATCCAAACAAAAAGTACAAAAAAATAGTAATTTGATTTCCACATGTATACACATTTCCACATGTCCTTGCCTAAGCTAAGAAGATAGTGTTAGCTTTGCTTTTTTTCTTAAGTAAAAATGAATAACTGATTTGAGGACACTACCACACTAGGTTAGCACAGGTGGAGCATCACCTGCCTCACGTTTGATGCCTTCTGAACAGGTAACATCAATAACATGTGACCATGTCAATATAGTTGGTATGGCATCCCCACAGGGTATACAGTATGCTGAGGATGTCCTGCAGTTTAACTCAATCAATTTGAAAACTTTAAAAGTAGTTACAGTAAATGAATCATGCAGTGAACTGTTTTTATTTTTTTCATGTTCTCTAACTTCAAGAGCTGATAATTAAAATATCACTTGGGGGGGAAAAAATCTAATCAAAAGTGCCAAAACACTTCCAGAGTGTGCAATGATTTCCACACCGCCATGTGCTATCTGGAAGTTGTAAGTTGCTCTGGGGCCAGTGTAAACATGTAGCACCTTAATCTGCCAAGTGTCACCCAGACTTCACCCACTGAGTGTGATTTCATGTGTACCATACTTCACACAAAACATCCAGATATCATCTTATTATAGGTAGTTTATAATGTGTAACTTTCTCATAATTCAAAGAAACATATGCTCACTCACATTCATTCCTACAGGCACTTTCCAAGTCACCTAATTTACACAGTACATCATTTTAGATCTCTTTTGTACATTTTATAGACGTTTTTAGATGCCTGCCATTTTACTCTGTCACACCTTACTTTCACTGTTGTCAAAAACAAAAATAAAATGAGCTACAGAGCTAAACAAGGAAAGCGTTGCTTTGTGCCCGTGGGTCAGACCACGCCACAATACACGACACAATCACTTAATCACACACCCTTAAGGAGCTCTCCAACTCACTATTACATAAAGGCCAATCCCTCTGGCAGCCTCGACAGCTCTTATACAATCTTGGCACAATACACACATACACATACACATGCACACCAACATACACATGCAAATAGTCAAGGACTTTTGTCTATTAAATGAAAGTTTGGCCAGCCCTGTTAGACTGTCTCCATTCATGCAGGTTATATTTAGATATCTAATTCAACATCTCTGTCACTTAAACCAGAACATGATATCAATAAAATGAGACAGCCCTGTCCTCCTCTAAAGAGCACCTGTAATTCTCCTTGAAATATTGGAAGGGCAATTTGCCTCATTACTGCTCATGTGGGGATTTTCTGAATGTCCCGGGTGGTCTAGGAGGATGCCTCTCGCTGTTGTCTAATATGTGATGATATTTGTAACATGCCAGGAAAACAATATTGTAGGTCTTAGTCTCAAAACTCTTCAGATTAGAAGGCAAACTGTGCAGTATAAGTATAAGATAAATCAAAACTTCACAGCAGTTAAATATCTCAACAATTATTAAATGGACTGACTTGAAATGATGTACAGTCATGATCCACAGAATAAGAATCTTAATGACTTAATATGCCGATGATAGCATGTAAACACTAACATTAGCATTCAGTTCAAAGCATTGAGTAGCCTGAGGCTGACAGAGTACAATGATGCAAACTGCATTGTAGACTGATAAGCTAGATTGTCCTATATTGGCAACTGTACGGCTAAACTCTTTGTACCAGCATGGTGCCACCCTTAGGCCACACTTTACGCTTTCTTCACCAATAGTGGCAAAGATCTGAGAATAGCAAAGCTTAGTAGCACACTGTCATTTATTTAAATTAACATCCCTTGTGCCTCTTGTTGACTATAGTTTTTAGGGGCCTATATGTTCACATCAACATTTAACAAGAATAACATTTAACAAGAATAAAGTTCCACTTTTGTCAAATACCACAAAGCAATAACATACATTTGTGTCATAAGGTTTAAGTCCAAAAATGCATATGTGCTGTGCTTTCCACCAATAGGTCAAAACATAAAACAAATGTTCCTGCTCCCCAGAGCAAGGTGTGGAGCACACAGCTTAAAAAAATCAAAGTGGTCGAAGTCATAAGAAAGTGCAACACCTATTGGACCATGTATAGGTCTTCACAAAGACAGGATTTTGAATCCCATAGGGTTGACTAACCGGTCTTAGTCTATGTTCAACTAGTCAAGAAGTGGTTACACGTTATGTTTAGCGAGATGGACTTTGGAGGTAAAGGTTAGAGGCAAGTTACAGTAGAGAGGGGTCAACATATGCTTCAGAGTTACCTTGGGTAGTTCCTCAATCTGGTTGGCATCGAGGTAGAGCTCCTCCAGAGTTCTCTCGAAGCTGAATATTTCCTTGGGCACCTGTTGCAGGCTGCAGTGGGAATAATCCAACACTGAGATCACTTCCTCTTCACCACGGAAACAACGGCACGGCACCAGCCGGCCAATCAGCTTCCGCTTAGTTGTCATTTCCAGACACTGCACTATAAAGGCAAGAAGAGGAGAGGAGAGAGATGATGTTAGATTCATTTCAAACGGTCTCTCATGAACATCAACAAGACCATTGTTGGTGGGATAGCAGCAAGCACATGTTCAGGCTACATCACTAAAAGATTGATAGATTTGTTAAAGTGTCTGAAATAGCAAACTAGCATCAAACATGTTTCTTCTATTGAGCTGTCATTAACATCCATATGTGGGATCTTTTCTAAAATGTTATAAAATAACATTTTGATAATAACCATGTGACTTGTAATAATTATTGGTGACAGATTTCACTGCGTTTGATGAGTAATGCAATAAATAAATGCACACGTTTAAAAAATCAAACACCTACCACAAAAATGTTAATGTTCAGGGAAGATGTGTTCATTTAAGTATGACGGTGTAAAAATGACATTACATCAGTGTTATATTGACAGTTTGATTCGCTCTTCAGTAAACCCTTATCATCTCCATGAGTAATCAAACAGACATGTCATAGACTGACGACCGGTCACATCTTGCCATGAAAGTCAGGTTATGAAGGTAATGATTGGACGGAGTGAGCAAACAACTCTTTCGTCAACAACTTTCAGCTTAGTCAAAATACTAATCTTTACATTAACTCTTGTTTATGGTGTCTCATCTTTTTCTGATTGTAATCACCGTCATTGAATTTGTTGTCCAATAATGTTGTCATAGTTTCACAATTGCCTCTAGTAAAAACTTCAAATGCCAACTCTTGTCTTTGAATCAATTATATGAATCTTGCTTCATAGCTGTGTACAATACATGCATAGTAAGGGAAGAAGACATGCTATACATCGTTTCAAAATCCTAAAAATCCAATATTGCATTTAAAGTGTTTTGAAGAGAAGAGATGAGGGACTAAATCTGCAGTCCTCTCTGTGTGCAAGTAGAGGTTTGAGTTAATAAGACCTCTTCAGAAGCTTGAGTTATTAAAATAAAGTGGTAATTTTCCCAAGTTACAGAATGTTTAGTGCATAATAACCTGGCTGTATTATTATCCCTCCACTGCAGCTCAGCAAAGAACCGGGGGGAAACAAAAAGAGGGAATATGCAAAACAAAAAGGCCATAACTTTGGAAGAAACCCACTTGATTTGTTCAACTCAGAGTGCTGAAGCCTCATATTAGCTTCAAATAAACATTGAAATCCTTTTAATTGACCGCTAAGCAGGTGTAAAACCTAGGGCAGCTGGGTAATACAACCGTCACTCGCCAGCAGTTACAAGCTAAGGCTCAACTCCCTGTCACACACACACACACACACACACACACACACACACACACACACACACAAAGTCAGAGCCATATAATTATACTGAATCCTTTGTAATTCTGCGACAACATCACTCTGTCACTTTATTACACGACTCCCTTTAAAAATCCAGCAGTTGAATGGCATGAGTAGACTAACCACGGGTATTAAAATCTTCGAGTGAGGATTTATCATTTAGCTTTATCATTTCAAACCCAAACGCTCACTACACTCAATCAACTGACAAATAAAAACATTTTAATGCCAGCCCTTTCAAATAGGACAAAGAGTGATTTTTTTTTACAGTTATCTTGAATGCTGCCTCAATTTCCTGTTTGATCCGGATGAGCAGAAACCAGCTGTGGTGAGGAAAAATGGAGTATGAGCACAACAGGAGGTGAGAAGGAGACAGGGGGGAATCAAAAGGGGGGACAAGGAGGAGAAAAGGAGGGGAAGAACATGAAAATGAGGAGGTGTAGAAAAGAAGAGAAGGAGACTGTGAGGCTCAGAGATAAGACCTGCAGCTTTATCTGTCTATAAAGACACACATGTCCAACACAGTCTGACCAGATGAATCCAGAGGATAGACAGAGTGATCTTGAGCACTGTAAGGACACTATGTTATCTGCTCTCGTGTGTTGCCAGGCCAGTGAAATCTGATAAGACAGCAGATCCTCCAGGACTGTTTATCTTAAAAGGGTTGGACCATTAAAATCAATGCATCCTTATCCACAGTCACGCTCAAAGCGGGCGTAATGAGGCGAGCTGGGATTTACTGTTTGTCTCGAGTATGTGTATAAACCCAGCAGTTAGAACTGTTCATGGAGCTCACACCTTGGATCAGTGATTCTTGTCTAAAATTGCATGTTTACAGCAAAAAAGGTAATCCAGGGTTTGTTTAGTTACTGGGATTTCAACAATGAGGATTTCACAACTCAGATAAGCGTAAGAAATCTCAAAGCATTTCCTGTGTTTTCCTTTTCCCTCGTATGCCCGTACAATGGCAATGTGGTGGAATGAAAACTCAGCAAAAGATGCTGCAAAAGGGTTAAAACTATAGCTGGGAAATATGGTCAAATTATTTTATGTAAGCAAAACAACATGGTCAAAAACTCTTCAGTCTCAGTTAATACTTTTTTTTGTGTGTGTCAGCTATTTTTCTTTCTGTGTAAGAAATGAGTAAAGATCAGAGACCGATTAAGGTAGATTTGATAAAACTTTACAAGGAAAAGAGTGAAAGTAATAGATTTGGCACTTTAGGAAGACTAGGGAGTAGCCATGGATGCAAGGTTAGAAAATGGAGCAAGTACTTCAATTGTAGGAGTGGTACTGAAATAGTGGGCAAAGGATTCTGCCATTATTTTCATTTTGTAATTACGGTTTAAATTTTTGAGGTCTCAAGGTCAAGATTTTAGTTAAAAAGTAAATATAGTGTAAATATTGACTTTACATTGTATGTGTTGTATTTAAAGTGTCATATATTTCTCCTGCGTGGTCACATACATTACTGATGGATTGTTACGGTATAAAGAAACAGGAAGCAACCTTTGTTATTCTCTATTTATTATACCATTGTTCGCAATAAAATAACAGAATCACAGATACTAATGGCATCAAATTGTAAAGTGTTGAAGTTTTGTTGAATTTACTTGCTGATGATTTATTGGAGTTAGACCCTGTTACCACTCTACCTGTTCAAATACTGTATAATTAGTCATTTAATAAATTCATCTCTACCTAAAACACACGTTGTTGTGTGGATGTGCTAACCAAAGATGGTCACGGATATAGTATAAAATCTAATATTTTTATATAACTTGGACTATAAGCTGCAACAGCCGTCAACATCTTAATGTGATGACAACTTCCAGGCCTGGAGCAGAATACACATTTACAGGTGAAGACATCCTGCTGCTCTGCGCAACATCCTCTGCACAAAAGATGGGTGAATGGAAACTAAGTGACACAAGATACAACTCTCCTCTCAAATGTTTGGTTTGGGTGCGGCCATACAATCAGCAAACGTCACACGTCAGATGACACACTCCATCATAGTTACACGGCCGAAGTAACATCAGGGATCTTCTTATTGGCTCAGATAGCAGGCAGTCTGAGTGCTAAGTTGGCTGAAAGCTGCATGACTACCAAGGGTGTGAAATCAGTTTGATGCTTGCTGTATCCTCTAATCAACCACTTGGCATCCCAGCCAAGAGCCAGGTGGCCCAGCAACACTGACCAGAGCTGCTATGACCTTTTTAGTAGATCTCTACTACAGATTAAAGTGTGTATTAATCTTTTTATTTTCTTTCTGATAGCCTTTGTCTTTTTGTTTTATTAAATGTGTGGCTTTGCTTGATCTTTGTTTCTTTTCCTTGAGTAATCACAGCCATAAAGTCTATTTATTTCTGTCCACAGACTGACATGATGACTAATCACACACAAGCAACAACTTGTTTTTCACACTGACGCAGTACCTTCGAATAATTACAGACTGTCTTCAGGACCTCCAAAATGACCGAATAAAAAAACTGATAAGTGTTAAAATTCTGGTTTTATTTGCTACTGATACTGCAGCTGCTTGATTAAACACTTATAGTCTATTGATGTAACAGCTTACGCAGGCAAAGACAGGCTAGACAAAAAATAACAGGTTTATTTGTCAAGAGAGAAGAGTTGATGATACCAAATATAATTAGGCAATGACAGAAGGGACAATAACAAATATTAAGAGCAAATGGGAGGTTGTTTACATGGGCATCGATGAGTGCCGGTTGTGGGCTGTCACCTTCAGGACTCCTTCAGAGGCTGATTCTACACCAGGAAGAGCCCAGAATATGGACAAAGAAGGTGCACGAAATAAATGCACAGAACAGGGAGGATGTAGTGCTGCTCAGACTAGAGCGTTACCTTGAATCTATGGATTATATTTCAAAAGATAAATATGATACAAATCAAGATGACTAATTTAACACAATACACCATAATTTAGGGTTTGAAAATCATAATGTTGAAAATACTTTCTTTTGTTTTGTTTTTTGCGTGTGCTCTGGTTCGACCCTGTCTGAATGAATGAATGTAAGAAGTGTAGTATGTCCTCCTCTGACTCCCAGAGAGTAAAAAAAAAAAGGTAGGGAGAGCGTCGACACCAATAGGGTGAAACTAGGAAGTGAGCGTGGTTGGCTGTGTTGGCTCTCACTGCTGCTATGGAAACAGCATGACAGAGCAGACTGACTCTGCAGAGACAACGCTACATGTGCAAGCTCACACACACACACCTGTCCACACACGCTACACACACACACACACATGCACACAGTGTAGCACTAATGCCCATGAAAAGGTTCCCCTTGGGGACAATAAAGAACATCTTATCTTATCTTACACACTAACCAGCAGAGATTTAATAAGTATTCAGATTATTTGCTTTTCTACAATTAGTAATACCACAATGTCAAAATACAAGTAAAATACATGCATTCAAAATCCTACCCAGGCAAAAGTACAAAAGTATTATCAACTAATTATTACACTAACAAAGTAACAAAAGCAAAAATGCTAATTTCATAGGATAATTGTAAATGGTATATTTATGTGTGAGCAGCAGTTGGTTTGAGTCGGTGACTTTGCAGTTTAATATGACAATGTATTATAATAAAGAACTTTCTGTCAGTAATGGAGTGTTTTAAGATCTTATTTTGTGCAGTAAAACAATTTCCAACGTGTTTTTAATTTAAAATCGTGGGTACGTGGGTCTGTATCTTGAAAAAAGAAAGAACAAGATGTGTTGAGAAAATAAAATAATAAAAGTTTTAGTAATTTCTTGGAACAAGTTCATTTGCATTGAAAGCAGTTGAAACACAGACAGCTTTTAAAAAATATATTATCTGAAGGATTTAATTCCAGACAAAAATCTAGAATTAGATTTCTTTCACTAAATAATGCATCTGGTTTTAGAAGATGAATATATTCTGTGTGTAAACAGATAACCTACAAAATATGCAAAGTACTTAATAGGGGTGTAAAAATATATTGATATAGTATTGCAATATTATGTTATCTGATACTGTATTGATTCTCAAAAGAAACACTATCGATTTGCATTTATTTTTATCTATTTAACCTTCATTTAGACAGATAATCCCATTAAAACAAAAATACAGTGTGTATATACATTAATATGTATATATGTATACATTTATATGCTACACGGTGTATTTTAAAAATGTATTTACTTAATTTGTAATTAACCTAAAGAATCCTGTAATCCTATCCTTTACTGATGTAGGTAAATGTTCATTCCTTTGCTCAGATTGCACAGAAAGCAGTGCTATCACGTTGGATGTTACTGGGACTGTGGCACATGCAGGTCCCACTGTTCTGATTGCAAACAATGTTTAACTTAGTGTGTTATTTATACTATGACAGTTTTACAAATATTAGATTTTATTTTATTGTAATGTGTCGCCTTGCTTACAGTATCGTAACCTCTGTATCATGATACATATAGTATTGCTAGATTATTGTGAATACACAGCCCTAGTAATTAGTAATTATATAAATGTAGTGGAGTAAAAAGTACAATATAGAGTAGAGGATGTGTAAAGTATCGTATTAAAGTAAAGTACTTGAGTAAATTAACTCAGTTACTTTGCACGACTGGTGTCGTGGCTCTTCCTGAACTTCCCCTCATGTGGAAGCTTTTCTTTTCTTCTATCTGCTCTTAATTGTTTGTGCGTGTGTGTGTTTGTGTTCCTCCTACAGCAGCACGAGAGGGTGAACTCCCCGGGGTCCCATGACAGCCATCACTTCACGTGCAGCCTTGCCTTCCCCATAGTAACCGCTGCCATAGAGACCGTCTCCCAGGAGCTGGGTGTATTTTTACTCTCTCTCTCTCTCTCTCTCTGTCATAAAACAGAACATGCTGCACTCAGTGGGCGATCGCTCCACATTAGGCGATGCTTTTCATAGACTCAAATGTATCTGACACTGGAAAAAGAGCTTTTTAGAACAGCTTATCTCTTTCTGACTTTTTTTGTGTAGAGGTGTGAATGCTGCACTCTACCGAAGTCACCCCAGGTTGCTGCACTCTCTCACTATTAAACGGTCACACACTGTCACGCAAATGTGAAACACTGAATCACATAACATGTCCTCACACATTTAGACCAATGAAATACCATTTACAGACACATGCACGCAGACTCATTTAGGTCACGATTACTTTGAAACGGTGAGAGAAAATGGAAGATACTGTTTCACATCCCAGTGCACATTGTCAAGTAAATCCTTGAGCAGTGTTTCAATCTGTGTGTGTGTGTGTGTGTGGTGTGTGCGTGTGCGTGTGTGTGTGTGCGTGTGCATGTGTGTGCGTGTGTGTGTGTGTGTGTGTGTGTGGGTGTGTGCGTGTGTGTGTGTGTGTGTGTGTGTGTGTGTGTGTGTTTGTGTGCGTGTGCGTGTGTGTGTGTGCGTGTGTGTGTGTGTGTGTGTGTGTGTGTGTGTGTGTGTGTGTGTGTGTGTGTGTGTGTGAGAGACTGTGTATGTGGGAGGCAGTCAGCTAAGTAGCAGCCAGGAACAGCTTGTTCTGTGTTTTTTTTTTTACAATAATTAAATAAACAGCAGTTACCTGCACAAGCATACAAGACACACAGTTATTTGTCTTTTGTTCTGAGCCAGGATCATTTCTACACTTCCCGTTTGAAAAGCCAGGCTTTTACTAACAAGCAGAAATATACTATATTGGTGTTGTGAGGAGTCATTTTACATGCAATGCGGAACGATCAGAAAATAACGTTATTGAGATTTGAAGCACAAGTGCATCTCGAGGGGATTGAAGGATATTGATGTTGCACTTTAAGTTTGACATTCTGGGTATCTTGTAGCCCCACAGCTAATGCAACCTGGGATATCATGCAGCCACACATCACATTAACAAGTAATAAGCACATAAAGTTGATTAATTTGTTGGTTTTGAGTGCGTCTTTGTGCATTCTTAATATGCCATCTGCTAAAACTATAAAATTAATGTACTTACATGCAGGTGTAGCAAGATCTGGCTAATAATCCATCTATCACCTAGCCTGTACCCATCTCTCCTGCTCATGGTCACAGGGGGGCTATCACACCCTGGACATGTCAGCAGTCTATCACAGTGCTTACATATAGATTGAACAATTCACACCTACGGGCACCAGTTCCCCGATGAACTAGAGCTACAACCATTTGTCAGTTAATTGATTAGTCGATTGACAGAAAATAAATGAGCAACTATTGTGATAATCATCATCGTTTAGAGCAACTTTCTCAAGTTCGAGTTTCTCAAATGTTTGCTGTTTAAGAAAATTAAATGTAATGTTCTATGACTGTAAACTGAATGTCTTTGGTCTTTAGACGGTTGCTTGGACAAAAAAAACACATTTGAAGAAGTCACAGTGGATTCTAAAAAATTGTAATGAACATTGTTCACCAATTTTGACATTATAAACATTATAAAGCTAACGATTAATTAGAAAAAATTGATAATCGATACCAATACAGACACGTGGACAACATGCAAAACAACACACAGGAAGGCCCCAGCCAGCAGGGGGTTTCGAACCCAAGACCCTCTTGCTGTGAGACGATGACTGTTCATTTCATATGTGATGTAAGCGAGTTGCCTTTCAAAGCACTGTGGCATAGCGGACGGGACTGATCAGTGATGTGAAAAAAAGTCGATGGTTCATAAATGCTAACTTTATCCAAATGAGGACATTTGCCGGGAGGCTTTGTAGTTATTTGCCACAAATGTCATGCAGTGGTGGAACAGGAAGTTTAGTCTTTACCGGGCATCGATTAATATGGAGGGAATCTCTCTTTTGTAAATTCTCAGTGAAATTTGACCCCGTACGCATAACCGTCCACCTCCAACCTTTTTTCGAAGAGTGTTTGCAGCTGTATAGCAATGCCATGCCACATATGCTACTGAAGAAATTACTCACAACAATTAAGAGCCATCACGGTCAGGAAAACATAACCAAGTGTCGTTTTAAGTATTTGAACAAACGACCAATGCTTTCTTTTCTGTGAAAACATACTGGTCTGGGGCGTTTTCACATTCGCAGCCAGTTCAATCTGTCTGCCACAGTGGCTCCAGGTGGCACGTCCATAGAACTCAATGACCCCTTACATCGCTGACACTAAAAATAACAATTGACCAACACAACAAAACACAGCACAGCTGACAAGTTCACCTGCACACAAAATGTGGGAATCAATTCTGCTCAGATGCACGAATGAACAAACACACAAAAGTACCAAATAGGTCAAACCATTGTTACCTAAACTGAGACTCCAGCCACAGAATGACCTGAGAAAAGATGTTTCCCATGTTTCACTCTGTACTGGAGTGTAAAGGACCTGACTGCATTCAGTGACAAATACCAACAATTGACAGACAGAAAGTTAAACAGACAAACAGTGGGATGTATAAATAGTACGCAATAGAGAGAAATAAACAAGCAGGCAAATGAGAAAGGCAGCGTGACAGAGAGTCGTGCTGTCAGACACGAGCATTTCTGGGTTACTGCAGTCATTTTCCAACATACAGCACAGTATTTCCATATGTAAGCTATAAGGAGTATTTCTAAAAGGATAAGTTGATTATTAAATAAGCTTTTCAGTCCTAAATGTGAGTATTTGCTGCTTTTTCTTCTGTAATATATAATTGTAAATTGAATATATTTAGGTTCTGCTGACATGGTGAGAGAGAAGTTCATCCCTGAATCAAATCCGGGATGGTTACATGGTATGCTTTTTAACCACTAGCTGTCATGTGATGGGTAATTTTCTCAATTGTTCTCCACCAGAGGATCCCAACCTCAATAAAGCAAGATTAATCTGAGGGGTCACAAGATGATAAAGAGAGGAAAGCAGCTTGTTCATCTGCTCATTACCGGTAGACTTCTGCAACAGATGATAAGGGGTTGCAAGTAAACATTTGTATGGGTCACATGCCAAAAAGGTTAAGATTAGCATTTCAGTATTATGAAGATTAACTGTATAGAAATGCATGTGCAGTTCATTCATTTACGCTTTAAAAGGAAAACATTAACAAGAACTAAAATTAATTTTATTTTAATTAAATACATTTATTATTTAAAGGTATATTTCCAATGTGTTACAACTTGAATCTTTTAAACCAGAAGTTCTAAACCTTTCTTCAGTGTGTAGTTCAGGCCCCTCGTTACGTTTCTCTGAGTCGTTTGCAGTTCTGCAGTGATTTACCCTCTAAAGATGGTTTTATTTAAATAACTGTATATAATACATGTAAAAGTATCCAATACTTCACAAAAAACTAAGATTAGAGAAAGGAAAAAAATATATATACATTTTTTTCTATCAAATTAAGTTTTTCTTTTTTTCATCTCACGACCCTTCACGATTTATCTTGCGGCCCTTGGGAGGGGCCCGACCCCTAGGTTTGGAACCATTGAGTAAACTACCAAACAGCATACAATAGTTACACTAGTAGCTAAATTACCTGATTATGTCCAGCTGTCTGATCTCTAGCTGAGACAGATAAATCTTCTGTACTTTAATTATTTTTACTTATAATGCAGTACTTTTACATTAATGTAAAGTAAAGCAAACAAGTGTTAAAGTAAAAGTGATGTCATTATGAACAGAAATTCAACTGGCTGTTCACAAACTTTTTCAGACCGACTTATTTGGTTTTCCATCTCAAGGCCTCACTGGTCCAACTGTTCCTCAGTTTATGTGAAGCTCACAGAGGAAAGACTTTATTTGAGTCTCTCCTTCTGCCATGTCTCACTTTCTCTCTCTCTCTCTCCCCCGTTTCCAGGCCAGTCATTTATTTGTTCTCCTCTTTGTGCTCAGTGGCCCAGTTCAGCCTGAGACGCCCAGGCACATCTCTTTATTCCGTCTTTTCCCTTTCAGACTCTCTCTCTCTCTCTCTCTCTCGCTCGCTCTCTCTCCTCTCTCTCTCTCTCTCTCTCTCTCTCTCTCTCTCTTATCTCTCTTTCTCTCTCTCTGACTCTCTCTCTCTCTCTCTCTCTCTCTCTTTCTCTCTTTATCTCTCTTTCTTTCTCTCTGACTCTCTCTCTCACTCTCTTTCTCTCTCTCTCTCTCTCTGACTCTCTCTCTCTCTCTCTTTCTCTCTTTATCTCTCTTTCTTTCTCTCTGACTCTCTCTCTCTCTCTCTCTCTCTGTCTCTCTCTTTCTCTCTCTTTCTTTCTCTCTGACTCTCTCTCTCTCTCACTCTCTCTCTCTCTCTCTCTCTCTCTCTCTCTCTCTCTCTCTCTCTCTCTCTCTCTCTCTCTCTCTGTCCGTCTGTCTTTAACTTTTTTCTCCTCCTCATCCCACCCCCTACCAAGAGACAGAAAGGGAAGCCATCTTAAATCGAGTACTTTTTTGTTTCCTCTCTACGGGAGCCTCTTGAGCTAAATCTATTTTTAAATTCCAGGAGGTGATTCACTGGAAAGATAAACTTATCATCTTGTGTTTGAGAACGAAAAAACCTCTACAGACTGTGTTCTCCGGTCTCAACCATCAGCATGCCTGGAGAGAAAGTCAACGATAAGTTTACTTGCCATTTTGCAAAACTAAAGTTTGTCTTTTCACAGAGACAAACTCCTTAACCATGACACGTAATCCTCTTTAGGGCTGTTCAACAACATAAATCAGATGTCATGTTCAAAAAAAAATAAAAAATCTTAAGTGTGCTACTTTCTTATATTACTATTAGAAAATATTACTATGTTACTGATAGTAGATTGTTGATTATAATGCATACGTGTGCAACACATTTAATTGTGTCAATTCTTCTTTAGATGTTAAACATTCCTTTATTCCACCGTGACCTCTAAGGAAGATAGTTTACTAAAATAAAATATAAAAATAAACCTTTATAGTTTAATTAATCCGTTTCTCTAATTGTCCCAACTAGGACAAACTGTCAAACTTCAAGTATACAGTCTCAGAAAATGTGGAAAAGTTTGGAGAACGTAGATTTAGAGATTGTACAGATTTGTTCTGCACACAGGGCTAAGCAAATAATATATATTTATCTCCATCCGCTAATGCAGTACTCTATTCTAAATGTTAAATTGACTACGCTTATGTTGGAAATTAAACCAGCAACTCCCTGGTTGTCTGAGTGAAGTCAGATGTGACCGAGACAGATGTTCTAGATAATAAGGCTGAGAAACACTACCAAATATGTACAGTAGATGTTTCCCCGCTGCACCACAATCGTCAGTGTCATGCAGCAAAAGGTTTCAGGTTTTTGTGTGAAGACAAAGCACAATCTCACATACACCCTCTTAAGTATATGTGTTGATCACACAAACACCTTCTGAAAAAGATAACGTCAGTAATGAAAATAATTTACTGTTGCTTTAAATCCACTACTCACATTGTTCATTTGCACCAAACATGGTTGAGAATACATTATCATCGTAGGCAAGGGGACTGTGATTACCATGTTGACTAATCTGACACGGAGGACGGACAAAGAGGATTTAAAATTGACTCTTGATGTCAATGTCAGTCTGTAAGAGTGTATTTCTGTGTGGGCATTTGTGTGTGTTTGTGTGTGATGTAGTTATTTGAGGTCACCTTGCCATGCTGGTGTCCCAGCAGCTAACAGCTCAGAGCCCGGAGGAGAGAAAAGCGAAAAGAAGACACACACACACACACACACGCACACACACACACACACACACACACACACACACAAACACACACACACACACGTCTACTATTACAGTGTCATGTCTTACAGCTTTTGACCTAGAAGCTTTGAACTATTCATAGATCATAAGAACAGAGTGACACTTGTCACTAAAAGTTTTAGGCTAATTTGATTTAACATTTGGAAGACTGAATATCAACCCTCTGTCCTCGAGCTGTAACATACGAAATACTAGTACATGTTAGGCTTGTTACCGGTCTTACATCGGTTATATTACTTGCCCACTGCCTCCACCGTTGTTTTGCGTCTGCTCTTCTTTTATAGAAATAAAATCTATTTTGTTTATTTTCCAGGAAAGTCATTTTTTATCAAATAAAAACCTCTTAGGGAAGTATTTTACAAATTAGTCAGACAACAGACATCACAATTATAAACTGAAAGTGTCTGCTCCGTACCGCAGCAGCAGAGGAGCATGAGTCAGTTTTCACTCTCAGAGTTGACCGACAAGACGATGGAGGAAGGTGGAAACCTGCTGCCGCACAGCGAAAGCTCCACCAGGGAGGCTGGTCGATCAATGAAAGCGTCATCAAAGTAGATATTTCTCTGTAAAATGCCTGGTGTAATAGGTAACACTAACTTTCCAAATCATGTTGATGCAAATATAATAATTGGTACATTTGCAGGAATGTAGCACAACATGGAAGTGAAAGCAGTGCTCTGTTTATTTAAATGTTATCAATACAAATATTTTGTGCCTAAAATCAATGAATAACCGTGATTGTCATGCAAAGAGCAAAGTGCTCCACTCTCTTCACCAGCTAGTCGGTCTACCATTTGGTGCTGGGCAGGTTGCGTACAGTGGGTTCTAAGAGCTTTTATTTCTCTGAAAACAGTCAATTATGTTGATAAAAGCGATGAGAGCAAACCAAAACAGTAAAGTTGTGGCCCCTAAAACATAGACAACGAGCTGAAAGACTCTATAAAGCTGCAGAGTTGGGTAATAACTGTTTATGGACCCTTACCCTAAACTTAACCTAGTCACCATTTTAAATGTAATCTTTAAACCCTAAAACAAACACTTAACCTGTAATTTTTACTGAGCCACAACGTGATGAATACAGAGCACACGGCGTCCTGATTGTAAGAGAATGTTTCACCTTCACCTGAAAAACTCTCTCTGTACACACTGTGAGACCTGCTGCTATCTGGAACAACCTCTCTATCTTTCTGTCATCCCTCCCTCTCTCTCTCTCGCTCTCTCTCTCTTTGGCCAGGAGTCAATCTCTCTTTTTTACTGCCAGCTGATTGCTGTGCATGACTGTCTGGATCTCTATTCATGCGTTCGCTCCATCCATCACCTGCTGCTGCCTCTGTCTCCCCTCTCTTCTCCCCTCTCTGCCTCTCTTCTAAATAAAAACAGTTAATATACTGTGGCTTTTCATCTCTGCATTGATATCTTTCAGCTTATGCTTTGCTCATGGCAGGTCAGGTTAGCTGTCTTGCACAATGTCCCTTTAACACTGAAGCACACTGTCTGCTGCAGGAATTGAACCTGTGACCTTTCAGTTGGAAGACAATATCTCCTAAAAACTAACTCTGCTAGTATGAAGGGTTTTCAATTATTTTCTCACACTGCACGACAGCCTTCATTTGCATTAACACCCTTTAGTAAGTTTTTATCCCTAAAGCTTTCCTTAGCAGACCATGGAAATTGCACTTTGAGCAGTTGCCATGGTAACCGGGGACTCAATTGCCCAAAATTACCATAAAACACTAACTAAAAACCCCTGGCTAAGAGCACCATTTTGACAGTGCTGCTAAACCAGGCCCTCGTGTGAGGACAATGGACTGGGAATGGAATGGAACACCAACTGCGTAAAAATGTTTTAAATTCTATGGCCTGAATGTAAACGTACTGTATCCGAGTGTGTGTTACAATGTGCGTGGTGAACTATGTGAGTCTAAAGCGGGGCGTTCTGAGGTGCCATGTTTTGGACTTTGTGTGCTGGAGTTTTTTGACTGACTTGGGAAGTTTGAGAGCGTTTTAACAGAGTACACACATTTCAGAGTTACTGGCATCAGCATTAGCAGCAGTGTTGTATTATAGCACACAGTTAACGTTTCATATGGACAGAAGTAGTGGTCAGTAGCTGGGATGTCAGAAAATGTCCTAAAAAATCGCTGCTTTTCTGCAGCATTGACGGAGAAATAGGACGATCAGGGTGGTGTCCTGGTGGCTAGATGCTGAAAATGTAATCACATCATCTGAACTCCAGTCAGGGATCTTTGTTGCCCATCATCTTTCCTCTTAGCAACTTTTCTGTCATCTGTCTGCCATCACTATCAAATGAAAGCAAAAATGCCTAAAAGAAAATAGTTTGAAAAGAAAGAAAATCAACAGGACAAAGGCGAATCCTGTCAACTTGATTCACGACACATGTCAAGATGTGGCGTCATGCCGTCGGTGCGTGTTGCCCTTTAGACCCTATCTCTTTTCACACACTCTGGTGATCATTTAACCGGGTACAAGTGTCCTTGAGATGTATTTTTCACAAGTTTGTTGTTTGCGGTTTCCAAAGACATAATACTAACTGACTGAGTTATCTGATCTAACATCCAGGGCTGCTTTACTGGAAAAACCTACAGCATAATGATCTTAACGATATGGGAAGGCCTTCGAGCTCTGGCTTCTCATGTGTCCACTACTGATGCTGCTAGACATTAGTAACGAAACATTGATATGGATCGATGTATCAAATCAATAATCGAACGATCCAATATCATCGATGCAAAGTGAAAACAACGATTCACATCGGCATCTTTAAGACACGCCTTTATTTTAAAATTCTCATGGCACGTCTGTGCGACCATTGCCGTCCAAGCGCACATCTTTGCTAAACATTTAAACAGCGCCTAAAACAAGAGAAATGTGGCACAACAGATCTATTTCTATTTTTTTTTTTTTAATAGGTTGTTTTTCATATAAATGTCTTGAAGAACCCAGTTACAAAATTGTCAAATCATATTTTAGTTGCTTTTTTAACAAGGATTGTGTTAAATGGTCTTATGATATCGTCTCATATTGACTGCTGGAGTGAATCAAAATCGAAATCTTATCATGACAGACTTTGTGATATCAGTAAATATCGTATAGTTGTCCAAGGAATCCATATGATATTGTACCGTGATGAAACTTAGGATTTAAACCCCTGCTAGATGTACGGTCTCACCTGACTAACAATAAACAACGGACACACATCTGTCTGGGTGGAACTCACACATGTCTCTGCACATGGGCAACAATTATTCGGTTTGTAAGTACACTGCACTGCAAGTACAAATGAATCTTCACACCTGCAGAATGAAAAAAAAAACACTGATTCACCTGACCTCACGGCTACACCACTTGTCCGATTCTGATGAATGCTGGGAAGTTGCAGAGCTGATGCATCATCATCTCAGAATAATGTTTTCATCACCACATCAGCAGCAGTCACCAGCAGCTATCATCAGTACCAACAGACCACAGACACCCTCCCTGTCTGGACGGAGAGAGAGACAGTAGGAGAAGAGTCAGAGCGAGGAGGCAGCTCCATGACAACACGCTGGTGTTAAGCTCACTAGTCACGACACAAAGGCGCTCTGGAAAATGTTTTAACACGATGCCATCTCCACGTCACGCCACGCGAGTCAGTCAAGGGTGAGACTCTTCACTCCCACATACCTGGGCACCGACGAAACTTCACCATCACGATTCAACGAAGGAACACAAATCATGTATTGTCCCCGTCGAACACTTTTTCAAACTAATGAGGGATAAAGTTTTTGTTACTGCATGAACATTTAACTTTACTTCTGAACTTTCACACGTTAGCTTGCAACTGTTTTCGTATACACAAAGGAACAATACGTCATTGCCACAAACGCATCACACCATCTGTACTTGCTATGTATCACTACCCCACACCATTACCTCTCTGTTTCCTCTCTCTGATGCTCGAAACGTCCTTATATATGATTCAGATGATTTGAAACCTTCATAACTGTATAGCAGTTCCTTTGTTGGGAAGATATAAGCAGTCTGAGGTCGGTTAGATACAGCGATAAAATATAACCTTATTGTATTAAAGACTTTAAGATTCATGCTTTTGTTGGAAATCTTTCCGATACAAGCTCCCAATGTATTCAAGACACTATGTGTCCTCAAAAATCCATCTTTTTGTGTGTACATTCATTTAATCTATAATCTATTTCTATGCCATTCTCTATCGCAGGAAAAACCCTCTTTAGCTGAACTCGAAACACAGATCACATCAGATCACTCATTGAAAAAGATCTACTGTAGGTGCACATTTCAACAGGCATAATTTAATTGCTAATGAGCCCTGCAGACTGCATATTCATCCTACAGCTGCCATGTATGCAGTCCACAGGACACCTATAGAGCCCATAAGACCTGTGGGAGCTGGCCTACATATACTGATATATACTAGCCATTGAGAGAGAGAGAGAGAGAGAGAGAGAGAGAGAGAGAGAGAGAGAGAGAGAGAGAGAGAGAGAGAGAGAGAGACAGAGAGAGAGAGAGAGAGAGAGAGGAGATAAAACAGAGAAGGCAAGAAAAAGTGGCGAAGAAGAGGAAGTCAATGATCACACACACACACACACACACACACACACACACACACACACACACAAACACACACAGATGAGTAAATTGATCAAAGGAAAACATTTTCAGAGGTGCAAACAATGTGTTGTAACTTGAAAAGTCATAGTCAGCAATTCATCCTCTCTCTCTAGCCCTGTCTCACATACTCACACCACACACACACACACACACACACACACACACAACACACACACACACAAGCAATTTATAAAGTCTTATGCAGCTCTACACACTCATGAATGGGCACAGTATGCTGCACACAACCACACACACACATACCAACACACACGCACTGGTCTATTGTCTCACGTGTCGTGGAGTGGTCTATTAACATTCTCCACACTTCGTTGACTACAGTGACCCGGGGGACTTTGCTCTCAAATGTAAAGAAAAAGTACTGTCAAACTAAATCATCGCACCACATCTCATCCCAGAGATTTACTCTTGATTGGAAGAAAATCATTTGATGGAGCATCAATCAAATACGGTTAACTGAGAGTTTCTGTAATATTGTTCTTAATGTCCTAGTACTGACTGGTTTTGTACTAAGCTCTATGGCACATTTGCTGATATTTTACGCTAACAAACAAAGCCAAAGAGCGATGAGTTGTGCTAAAAATATATATGTATCATCATAGAGCATTATCTCCTTTTGTTGTTTCAACATAAAAATTGAAACCGTCTGACATTAAAAAACAACAGCAGAACATTTTCCAGCAGACACTTTGTAAAAAAAAAAAAAAGAACTCTACTACTGTTTGACTAAAGGTGAGGCATTTCTTCTTTTTCTGGCTGTCCTGGCTGTCAACGCATCCATTACTGACTACTACTTAAGAAAGTGGTGGACACAGAATTTCCTTCCCCTGAGCCTAAAAGGAAGTGGCATCATGCCAAGTCACCATTTCCTCTTTTGATCCTGGTGGGAGCAGCTCAGTTTGAGCAAAAGTAGATGACCCTAATCTCGCTCCTCGTCATACACAGAGCAGTTGTGGACTACCACTGCCCGCTAGCCACAATCTGTTATGACTGCAATTTTTTTGTCACAGTAAAACAAACAGACTAATATAATGACATAACAAAATTTTAAGTGTATCAAAGTCTGACATGTCTCATTCCTCTGTGCCATAAAGCTCCAGAGTTTATGTAATACCAAAATGTATTAAAAACACATCAATGAGCCACACTGTTACACTGGGTGACATGTTCCTTCATTGACATGAACACACACACTGTAGTTCATTTTGAGCTGCTCCCACATACAGCAAGCTGTCAGAAATCCACTCACTCGTGTATCAAATCTGAGAAAACAACCTCCAATCAGTCATTTAAAAAATAAAATAAAGTCCTGTACTTATGTACAATTTTATGGCACTTTACTTCACTTGTGTATTTCCATTATATGTTACTTCATACTTCTAGTCCACTACATGCTATTTGACAGTTGTAGTTATAGTTACTTATAGTTATACTTATACTTATAGTATCTAAAGTAATTTAAATGAGCCCCAATAATGTTATGAAGACATTAATGCATCTATAATCAATAATATATTAACCTAATATAATATACATTATTCTGAAAGGGGCCATTTTGCACAATGAGTCATTTTATTTTGGTACTATTTTGATGGTAATACTTTTATCCGAGTCAGGATGAGTTGGGACTGAGAGCCACAGACAGGCTGCTGGGGTCGCAAAGTTTTGAGAGATGCCAGACATCTCCTAAAGAACATAAACATTTAAACATGGAGAGATGGTGGTTACAGAGGGAAAAGATGTCTTATTGAGATGATAAAATGCCAAAGAGCAGCGAACCCCAGCGTACTCAGAGACAAGCCATCTCTCAGTCTCTTCCTGTCTGATAGCCAATGATAGCTGAGCCGAGACAGACAGAGCAGGACAGGAGGCAGATGCTGTCGATTTAGAGAGATTACTCCCATATACCCATTCTTCTTCTCTGCCTTTTAGTCTCACTCGGCTCTTCTGCTTTTTAAGTTTTTTGTGAGTCACAATTATCCCGAAACGCTACTGATTCTACTGAATAACAAACGCATTGAAATCACATGTGCTTTCATTCCAGCTCATCTGTGCTCTTTCATTAATGGAGGCCGTGGTTATTTTTTGCTACAATGAAAAGGACATTATTAATAGACTCAATAGGTTACAATTACCTGCATGATAAAAGCTGTGAGTCTGAGATGGATGAGAGGATGTTAAAGACTCTAATAGAAGCCTTAGGGTCGCTCTCTGTCTCCGTCTCACTCACATTCAAACATCTTGACATACTCGGAGATGTCTAACTACGACCTCAGACCAGAGGCTGCCCGGGCCTTTGTTTCATTAAGAGACTGGGTCGCCCACGGCAACACGTGGACCAACCAGCACAGGATGCAGGCAGACCCGCCTCCTCCTCCTGTCTCCTGGGAGACTGTCACACTGTACATCCCATTTCCAGGAATTGCTGGATCAGTTTGGACATGGCACAAGTCAACAATGTCATATGTACATCAGAAGTAGTGCTGACGTTTTACCCTAGGGGGTCCGCGGAGGTACTGTATTTGGTTGATTAGAATTTTTTATTTTTTTATTTTTATTAACTGGTACTTTTTTTTACCAATTTTTTTTCCACAAACTTAAATGTCTTTTAATACACATTAACATGAATCCAACATATTGTAGCGAACGGATAACTGCAGTCAGAAGACGTTATCTTTCAGTCAGCAATGCACACATTCAGTATTAATTGAATAGCTTAGTATTGAATGCACAATAACAGGGTAGCTATGCTTATACATGCCACTAGGCCCAGTTTAATATAAAACACAATGGCATACAATATATATAGTCCCTGCTCCATCTCTCCATCAGTTTGGGGGTCCTTGGCCTGAAAAACTTTGAAGACCCCTGATTTAAAGCATCTGCAGCGGGCATCCTGTCAGATAAGATGTTTACCTTAGATTATGGCAATGTTTTGAACCCAAGACCAAACTGCCACTCAAGAGATTCTTTCATTATTTTCTGGTTTTCCACTTGTATAATAATAATAAAAATAGAAAAAAGATATTGATTTGGATAAAAATCAAATTTATCTTCCAACGTTTCTTTGCAGAAAAGCTTTTTATGAAGAAAAAAAGAAAGAAATTGAATCTAGAGGTGGACGGCTGTATTCTACAAGGGACTGACTTTTCAAACATTACAGTCAGCTACAGTATTCATCTGCCATAAAAGAAACACTTGCACCAAAAACCTAGGATTTCATTTTCTTTTCGTTGTGTTACAGGTTGTGGGATTTCCTGACTTTGTTAGAAACGATGTCCTTCTGCTTATTTTAGAGCTTTGATATGAGTTATTTTAGTGACTCAATTTACCATCTATTTTGCTGAAAGACATGGAGCTTGTGGTTTTCAGTGAACAGAAAGCTGGACTAAGGCAAGGCAAGCAAAGTAATGGTGTATGAATGAAAATGAGACAGTACGCTATTCCTAGAAAGGTGTCATTCATGTCTGAAAGCAGAGACATACAATTTTGGGCTTAAACCCGAAAGTCTTTTGCCAGCGATGTTACGGCTATTTTATCAATGAAGCTATTTAAATGTTCTGCAAATCAATGCATAAAAGACATCTTGTTCATGAGACTTGTTTAAGGTGCAGAAATGTCCTGCAAAATATTGTAGTATTGAGTAATGTGCATAATTTACTTTAAATCTACTTCCTGTCACTATAAACTATAAACCATTCAGTCGAGCACATACACAAATACATTTTCAAGAAATGCTTGTGGAAAAATAGAAGTGTGTATAAGCGGATCCATCTTTTCAAACTGTGGGTTGTTTGACTTATTTGTTTATTATAAAAAAATGTTTTAAAGACTGCATTTATTTACTTTTAAAATGTACAATCTTATACACCCCACCACAAAATGCACTACTTATATTCACATGACGACTTGACTTCTCTCGTGTCAATTTGGGGAATTAAAAATGGTGTCATGGGTCGAGAGAGAAAGCTCGTCCTAGGCCAGAACACATCGGATTGAAACTGAGTAAGCAAGAAACATGCAGACAGCATAGAGGAACATAAAACTGCACACACACACACAAACACACACACTTGCAGATTCAGCAGAAACACCGGGTCACTCTGTGTGACACATTGGACAAGTGTGAAAGACTCAGCTATCTCCACACGCACACACACTGAGCCTACCGTACAGTGTGAAACACCTTGTTACAGTCCTGCCACGTTGTTTAACAACTGCATGGTTACCTATGGTTTCTGCCAAACTGTTAATTTCTTCATTGCTAACATACAAATTACAATATATACTGCCACCATAACATGCACATCCCGACAGCATCTCCTTTTATCTTCTGTGTGAACCAGCAGTGAGGCACATTTGTGGCCATGCTGCCCCACCACTGTCCTAATTAACATACCCCTGAAAAGCTGCATTATCCCAGAATGCACCTCCCATCTTTGCACACACAAGCTACAATAACCTGGCTTGACTTTGTCCTTGCCAGTGACAGGTCATCGTCTTTGATGCTCTGTCACAATGGATGAGGAGATTTTTTTTTTTTGTTTAGACAGAGAAATACCAGGAGCTCTGTGACCTGTCCCGTCACTGTATCATAAGAAATATGCCTGCTGAGCCACAGCTGTGGACAGCAGATCTTGAAGTGAAGCCTGAGGAATCACATGACACTGCTGCATCGGGCATTTTGAGCTTCAGGGTATAGCTTTGGCTCAGAACCTCAAAAGAATGGTAAAACGGTAATAAGGACAATGACAGGAGATTGTCTCAGACTTATTAAAAGATTCTTTAGAAATATCATCTCTGATTTGTTTTCTGGTTAGAATAGGTTCACTCTTAGCTTAGCTTTTATTCAACCTAAGACAAATAAAGAAATAGTGCCGCAACTAATGATTATTTTCATTATCGATTATTCTGTTGATTTCTTTTATTTTTTATTAATTGAAGAATCAGAGTTAGACTATAACATGTAAAAACAAAAATGTGAAAAATAGCCCAAGTGACATCTCAAATGTCTTGTATATCTAACCATCAAAAGAATAAAACAAATCTACCAAAACTTCTCAAAAACACTGCTGAAGTAGGGCTGCAACTAACAATTATTCTCATTATCGATTAATCTATCCCCATTATTTCTTTGATAAATCAATGAATCGTTTGGTCCATAAAGAGTCAGAAAATATAAAAAAATGTGCATCACAATTTTCCCAGAGCCCAATGTGAAGTCTTGTTTTTTACAGTCCAGAAACCAAAGATATTCAATTTATGATGCCATAAAACAGAGAAAAGCCGCAAATCCTCACAATCGGGGCGCTAAAACCAGATAATATTTGACATTTTAGCACGATAAATTGATTAAAAACTTTTAGCAAAATATTTGCGATTAATTTCTAGATAATAAACAAAATAATTTGCACTGATGAGACATTTTTGTACCTGGAAAAGTTCTTCTCTTCCAACAAAAGCACACAAATCAGAACTACGACTGCTCCATGCAAGCACAATCTGACTTCCCTTAAAGGAATTAATGATGTACTATAGAATGACCCTCCCAAAAATAGCATTGGATGAATTTAAATATTTCTGCACACGGATTCATTTTCCCGTTAGACTGTATATGAACAGCAACCACAATCTCTTTTTCGAGCCAAAGAATTATGTCACCCCGGAGAGAACAATGTGCATGACGCAACCATGGCAACACTGTCACTGAGGCTGGAGAAGGGACAGAGCGGATGCTCCCACATGAATCTGTACTCGCAGTGAAGGGAAAAAAAATCACATTAAACCAGCTAAATGAACAAAACGGATGAGATAAATTTATCCTGTGAGAGACCAGTTTGGAACAGTTTCATGCAGCCTGTGTGAGCCTACAGTACAGTATGTGCCGTGACCAAGAGGATAATGTTTCTGTCTGTTCCTCCTCCCTCCCTCCTCTCCTCTCTGCTTCTCCAAAATCCTACAAAGGTTCCCTAACATGTATTTGGGGGCTGTAAGAAAATGCAGCAGCATTGCATGACATTGTAAGAGTGTAGTTTCTGCTTAAACACAGCGCACTGTTTCAAATCATACGCCATAATCCAACATTTCAGAGAAATGGGATCCCTGTAGGCTTGAAAGGATTTATGACTGAATAAAATACTAATTATATACATATATTTTTTTATATCATTTTCAAACAAATTGAAACTAATGATGGTTTTTATTATAGATTATTTTGTGCATTATTTCTTGATTCAATAATTAAATGTAGTCAAAAAATTCAATTGGGTTTATGATGATATAAAACAGAAAGAAGCAGAACATCTTCATCGTCTATATTTTTGCTTAAGTGATGATTTAATTTAATGAATATCAAACTAGTTGCAGATCAATTTCCTGTGCTAATCAGCCAATCGCTGCAGCTCTATCCTACAGGATATTCTTCTCCGCGACTGGTCCATCCATGAGATCAGCATGTGCCAAACAATCAACGGTTTGTGAAAATATCCGAAACACATCTGTGTTGTGCTAAAATGTTACAAAGAGCATTTTCTTGTCATATTTTTCAATAGGTATAAAGTGGCTAAATAAAGATTATGTTAATTCTACTAGAGGCTTCATCACATTCTTCAGCATCATTTGTGGCATCAACACAACTGACAACATCAATATATCACATGTCATAGCCGCCGTAATCATCATCACCCCCGAAAACATCACAATTCATCCTCATCATCATCATCATCATAACACACACACACACACACACACACACACACACACACACACACACACACACACACACACACACACACACTATCTCTGTCCCACTTCCCTCACAAGGAAGTCTTTCCCTTGGCCCATCACCATGACGATGGGATCCGGTTCCATGGATACAGTTGCTAGGCAACCAGCAGCATCAGCAGCAGCAGCAGCAGCAGCAGCAGCAGCAGCAGCAGCAGCAGGAACAGCAGCAGCAGCAGTGTCCTGTCAGAGCTGTAGTGGAGTAGCAGAGAGAGCCAACCTTTCTCCTCTAGCTGCATGCAAGTTTGCTCTTTGAAGATGAAATGTTAATGCGTTTATCGTGTCTTGGATCTGAAGCCTGTTACATTACACTCAACACTAAAGGTGCTGACTGCAATTTAGACATAAAAGGACTTACAGTAATGACTACATCTTAGACTAAAATAGGTACAGTATGTGGGAAAACTAGAAAACACACGATGACAGGATTGTTTCTATCTGATGCAGCTGTGTAGAAAAAATATTTACACATCAACACTATTACTACTTTTAACATATTTTCTGTCTTAAATATGGACACTGCTTCTCTTTCTTAATCTCTCTGCTTTTATCTCTCATGATAGGGAACTACTGAAGACAAAACATGAAGCACCAACCAGTGCAACAATAAATAATAGTGATATGCTTGATTAGGGTTACATCTAACAAATATTGATCGTTATTGATTATGCGTTTGGTCTACAAGATGTCATAAAATACTCAAAAATCACAGTCCATGGTGACATCTTCAAAATGTCTTGTTTATCCTTCCAACAGTCAAAAACCTAAATATATTCAGTTTAATATCCCATTAATCCTCACATTTGAGAAGCTGGAATGGAGAATGTTTGGCATTTGTGCCTGAAAAGATTATATTAATGATAAATCGATTATGAAAATATTTCTGTCGATCGTCAATTAGTCAATGGACTAACACAAGTGCTACCTGGAACCTCTGCCGGGCAGGGGAGGAAGACATATTCAGATACTTTACTTCAGTAAAAGTAGTAATACCTCAGTGTAAAAGTATGTAAGTACAAGTTCTGCATACAAACTGTAAAGAAGTAAAAGTACTTTGTTGTTAACTGATTTGAACTACTTTATAAAGTGTTGAGCAGTTTAATCTGCAAAAACTTCTGTCAAAACTTCTGTCCTAAAGAACTTATTTTGCAGTGCAGCCCGAATATTTCAACCAGTTTATGATTTAAACCAACTTATTTATTAAGACATTTCTTTCATTTTTCTTTCTTGTCTTTATCTTAAGACAAGAAAGAAGAAAGGCACCGGCGCTGCTCTAGAATTAAAGAAAATTACACATCTATAACCCAACAGAGGGCATACCGTTACTGACTGCATTCATCTTGGACAATCATTAGATTAGTATACATGTTGTGTATATACAGTACACAGAGTACAACCTGGGCTGCTCCATGATGCCAAAAAAAGAGAGCAATACTAAAAACACATAATAGCCTGTTCGTAAAATGATACAAAATAAGGTTAT
Organism: Cottoperca gobio; assembly: GCF_900634415.1. Classification (NCBI taxonomy): domain Eukaryota; kingdom Metazoa; phylum Chordata; class Actinopteri; order Perciformes; family Bovichtidae; genus Cottoperca; species Cottoperca gobio. The sequence continues at coordinate 11,835,067 of NC_041358.1, forward strand.
TAGCAATGACCACTAAGTCTTGCTGAAAATAAAATGTATTAATAGAACTCATCTTAGAAGCAGCACAGAAAGAGAAGCTTTGAAATATGTTGCATTGAAGATTGTAATTAAATATTCCCTTTGATTAGAAGAAGCCCTTTTTTGCATGTTGCTTGAGTGCCCTGGCTGCAAGTCAGAAAGACATTCAGTATGTGTGCTGTTTAGTGATAAGACTGGACAAAAGAAATTACAGCACATAACTACAAAAATTATGATCCAGACAATAAAGCTCTTTAACCTTGAACAGGTGTATAACAGCAGCAATAAAGCATTTAGCCGGATGGTTAACAAGCCTTTGTCATTACAAGCGTGACTGATACAGCTAAATAATGGGCAAGATAGACTAATAAGCTGCAATACCTCAGGCTGCTGGATTTAACAAGTGTGTGTATGTGTGTGTGTGTGTGTGTGTGTGTGTGTGTGTGTGTGTGTGTGTGTGTGTGTGTGTCTGTCTGTGTGTGTCCGTGTGTGTGTCTCTGTGTGTGTCTGTGTGTGTTAGAATGTATGAGTGATAATGTCTTATATGAGAGCATAAAGCTATCATGGCAGAACGGCTGGGGGCTACATGTCAAGACAGGAGGGTATATGACACTGCATCATATATCATACTCACTCAGTTTACACACACACACACACACACACACACACACACACACACACACACACACACACACACACACACACACACACACACTCACACACACACACATGCCCCCCTCTCTCCCTGCAGTCATAGCTGTTTCATTAGCTCATCACAGAGCTTGAAAGGCCTGTAGATGAGGGTCTGTGAAAGGATGAAGGGACATTTTTGTGTAGAAATAGAATTGGTTGAAAAAAAGCTTTATGATCATATACAGTACACAGTGCAAGGTGTTGTTGCAAATATTAAGTTATGACATTATTTGTCGCATGGTACTAGTCTTATTAAACATGTATGGTCATGGCAGTACATCATGAGATGCGTGTGAACAGAATTTAGAAGATGCAAATGACAGTTTACATTAACAATAATACATTTTGGATATAAAGGATGAAGCACTGAGTCCTTATTCATCGATATTAATGAGATGTTTCATTAAAGGATCATTAACACACACTGAATGACAAACACTGCAGAAGGTATGTGTCAATCCGGGTTGCCTTACATTGTAAAGTAGAGTAGTTATCCATCTGTCAACCTGCTGGTGGCAGATCCGGTTGGTTTTTTTTAAATCACTCTTGTGGCCCCTGTGGACACCGCAGCACCGGACTGCGATCAGTCTACCGGGACGAACCGAGCCAGTGTGAAACCAGGACAGGTACCCGCGCTACCGGCCGCATCTTTAGGACCCCGGGGGCCAGAAAACGGAGGAGGCAAGCACGTCAACCCGGGTACTGAGACTCATTTCGGGATCATTGGGTGAGGTTTAAATCCACTACACCGTTTACAGTCAGATCTCCTCTGTAGGGTTCGTTACAAGATGCCTTGCTCCGCCTCCATGTAAAAAAAAAGAGGGAAAAAAAGCCAAGATGCGGACACACCGGGAAAGAGAAAGGTCAGTGTGCGGTTATGAAAATCACACCGGAGGAACGGATCCGTGACCGAGAGAAGTGGTGCCCTTCTTCTTCATTACCGTGCAGGGAAAACACATTCAGCGGGAGCGTCTCCTCCCATCTATCCCCCGTAGAGAGAGAGAGAGCAAGAGCGAGAGGGAGAGAGGGAAAGAGAGAGAGAGCTAGAGATGGAGAGAAATGGATGAAGATGGAACGAGGACGCCAGAGTAGATGCGTTTGCGCGTGCGCATGAACGTGCGTGCCCCCGTGTTGTAAACTTGTGCACGGGTGTGTGTAAGTGTGTGAAAAATATGTAAAGAATGGAAGTCATCTTTTTTATCTCATTGTGTCACAAACAAACACACACACCCACACACACACACACACACACACACACACACACACATACACACACACACTCACACCACACACAGTGTCCCTGAGACTGTTGCCATGCTGCCTCCATCTTTCCCTTTGAGAAAAATGTGTCTTCTGTGGACAGAAATAGCTCAATTTTGAAGAAAGATTATTTTAAATGAGAAGGTTTTAATTGTGTTTGTGTGGTAGTTGATTTATTTATCACCCTACATTGTTATTCTAAATATGTATATACATTTATGGGTATTTTCATAGTCGATTAAGGTTCAAATAAAAGTAAAAGACAAACAACATGACCTAAATTATATAAAAAATGATTTTCACTGTTTAAAATATCAGTCCCATGAGCCCAGCTCCAAAACACTGTAGATCCTTGATGCCAGTTTATAGTATATTTCATTATGCTACGTTCATATCCTACCGGAGCATAATACTCAGTTTTCAACTTGAATCAATCACGACAACATCCGAATCATTTACGACTTGGATTTTTTGGCATATCATATACAGTATATCAAACTTGACGCTTAACAAGGGAAGGGCCTGAAAACTCAACAAACATGAAAGTCTCACATCAGCCAAAGTCTGTTATTTAAGATAATTAACCTACATTTAATGAACTTAGTGTTATATTGCTAATGCACACTACTTTTTAACTCTCAAACGACAACGACGATTACTCTACTTTACAACGTAACACTTTTCTCAGACTTAACAAAGCTGCTGCAGAGCCACATAAGACATTACACAACTGTTTGCACATGCTGGATAGTGCTCACACCATGGGTAAAATCCACGGAGTGCCCCTTTTCGTGAATAATACAAAATAAAAATGAAATCTTCACAAAGACTTGATCTACACTGCAGGTCTTCCGGTCTAACCAGCAATAGCAGATGATCTTCTTCAGATGATCAGATGTGTGTTTGAGAGTCAGTTTGCAAAAGAACATCACAGATATTATCATCAACTGTCCCGCTGCCAAAGTATTTAAATATAAATGTGTCCCTCCTCCTCTTAATCCTCCTCTTGGCCAACACTTTAGTTTCCAAAATTATATCTGAATCAGAAAGTTAAAGGTGCGTTCTATGAAAAGGGAAGATCACAGTGTCATTAAAGCTTTAGCTCGCTACCTCATTATTTGGATTCACAAGACAGGTCTCAGTGAATTTACTCACCATCAGTTATTTTAGCACGACATGCCAAATAATTGCACCTTTAATTTAGATGTTTCTTGAAAATGTAAGCTGGTAGTCCAGAGGCTAAACATGAGTTCCACGTAAACAGTTGTTGAGAAATCCAAATCATGGCGAGGACATTTACTAGCCGCAGGTGGATGAATGTGTGTGTGTGAATGGGTGAATGAGAGGCAAATTGTAAAGTGCTGTGTCCGGTAAAGTAGAAAGGCGCTATAAAAATGCACACTTATGATTGCACAGGACCCCTGTAGTTTTTGCGATAGACATCATAGATGTTAAGTGCACAGCCAGAACTCAAAGCATGGCTAACTGCTGCTCGTAGTCGGTAGCCTACTGAGCGGGTTGCTGTTTTGCGGCTGATTGAGCCCAATCGGCTCATCCACAGCCAGCATGAGGCCAATTAAATTCTATTTGTTGCCTTTAATTTCAGTTTGCAAAGCAAAAAATCCACTTCACAGACGTGGCAACTAAGTATTAGCAGTTTGCCAATGAGTCATTAGCTAAACATCCAGTTCATCTACAATGTGCATTCTTTCACTTTAGCTACAGACTGATCAGCACAGATTAGTAATCCAAACAAGAAACATCAACATTGTAGAAATTATAATTACAAAAACAACTAAAACAACTTGCTACACTATCCTTTCTTTACTAAAGGGCTCACTACTTCCTGCATTGGTATCGAGTATTGCCGTAAATGTATTAATTAATTAAGCTTTTATTTTTAAAGGGACAAGTACTGGACATTGCATGAACCATCACCACAGCATCCATTGTATAGCCTTAGCTCGTTTGCGGTACCCCCACTAAAAATTGGCCTTTAAAATACACAAAACTCAACAATAAAATACATACAAATCAGCACAAAACACAAGCAAAAGTACAATTAAAATAATCATAATACTCAATGACAAACAACATGTCAATCATGACTACATGACTCTTACAAACAGTTTCAGCCTAAAATGATCCTAGTCATGATTCATTATAAATTATTAAACTGAAATCCTGAATCATCCAGTATTGGCATAATTCCTGGGGATCCTGGGCTGAGATTAAAGAAGCAGGCATGTGGCTCGATTCCAGAACCATCAGGATTAATTTGTTTGGAGAAGATGGTGGGTCCTCCCCTATAACCACTGCTGAGGAGCCCTTGAGCACAGCAGTTAACACACAACTGTCATTGGACAACAGATCACACTGTGCACTGGGTAGCTTCCAGGTGTAATGTGTCAAATATACATTTTGAACAATTCATTCCTGCAAAAGATAATTTGTCAACCCAAATTAAGGCCAAAACAAAATGATAAAATCCAATAATTTAAATAAATCAGACCAGATCGACTTTACAGATTTAGAATATTTCTGATTCCGCCTTAAATTATGTCTGCCTCACTGGGATGCTAAAATAAAAACTGAGCTGCATTCAATCAGTCAGGATGTGTTTTAAATTCTCACGCTGTAATTTCAAACAGTGTAGACGATCATTGATACTATAGGAGGACTAACAGGCGTGTGGGAGTTCCTGACAAAAAACTGAAAACTGAAAACTGAAAAGAAGGTTTCTGAAATACAAACAATATATATATATGACATATGACATTAAGCTGGTCTGGACAAGTGGATACAATATAGTTCCTATCATGGCTTTAGATGACCTCTGACACTTGATTACCAAACAAGTCTGAGGACCTTCAGCTCTACTTCACTCCACTGTACTGAACTCTACTCTAACAAATGACATAGTATCCTTATGCCATCTTTGCCAGTTAGCCGTGCCAGGATGAAGCTCAAGTTAAACCCAGATGGCAGCGCTGGGACTCTCCAAGATTTACTGAGTTTAGGGACAGTCTGGGAGGAAACAGGAAGCTGTTCTCTCTTTCTCTCTCTCTCTCTCTCTCTCTCTCTCTCTCTCTCTCTCTCTCTCTCTCTCTCTCTCTCGGTGCATGCTGGGAATTTGGTTGTGTGAGTGAGACGCTGAGCGGGTGCTATTTCGATACTTTTTTTTTGTTTATTTATTTAATAATGGGTTTGATTTAACTTAGTTCATTGGTGACAGTTTGATTTAGTTTACTTTTTGGTGCATTTTGGTGGATAGTCGGGGTGCTATTGGGTGTTTTTCTCCTGCCGGTGCTGAGGGTGCACCGCGTCATCGAGACAGGTATTACGGTGAGTGGAGTGTTTGTGCAGGTGATGCCACTCACTCTGCCTGCAACCAAAGTTGTAATATCAAATGTCCCTCCGTTCATAATTGATGAGTTTCTCAGCAGAGAACTATCCAGACGCGGGAAAGTTGTTTCCCCGGTAAAAAAGATTCTGTCTGAGAGAAAAGAGGAGAGGAGCCAAATAAAAGACTACAGTGACGGGAAGGTTTCTCCAGACCCAGCAGACCCTTTTCTGGTGATCAACCTCAACCCAGGGCTGGGAGAACTGACCGGTCCCCTGCTCAAGGTCACTAACCCGGCAGGACTGATGCTGCACAGAGCCGACAAAAAGACTCTATATACGAACTGTGTGAAAAGCATCCACAAGAAAGGCCTGTGAAGCAGACCCTCCACTGTGTGGAGCAACAGACTGGGTGGAGGAAGTGGACCAGGCCCACATTGGGTTTTTTTTTACAAACCTCCCCTCAAAAAGCAGACAGCCGATCTCCAGTAGATGATTTTACATGGTGTCGTCGCCTGTAATGCTTTTATCTCTGTTATTAATCCATTTAAGTGTCCATTTTGCAATTTACGTGGGACTGTATTCCATGTTTTTACTGAGTGTAAGAGACTCACAGAGTTTTTCTCTCTTTTAACAATGGTTTTTAGTCTTTTTAACGTAGTTTTTACCGAGAGTGTTTTTATCATGGGAATTGCCTGCAAAAAAGACAACAAAGAAAAATGGCAGCACCTAAACTTCCTCTCGAGAGAGGCTAAAATGGCCATATACATCAGCAGGAAAAACAGAGTTGAGAACAGAGAGGGGCAGGAGGCCAAGACAGTGTGGCTCTGTAACATCAGGGCAAGACTCTGACTCGATTTTAGGTTTTACAAACATACCGGGGATCTCAACACTTTTAAAGAACGTTGGTGTTTTAAAATTAGTATCTGAATAATGAATTTTTACACTTTGCACAGTGTTATATTGGATAATTTTTATATATTTATAGAATTGTTATTAATAAATAAAATATATATTTTTTTGCTACGTTAATATGATTTTTTACACTTTATTAGTAAACTGTTTATTGTTTTAAGAATATGTAAATAAAGTGTTTTTGAAAAATCTAAAAAAATCTCTCTCTCTCTCTCTCTCTCACTATCTCTGTTTCCCAGGTCACCTTAAGAATGTGTCTATACCAATAATAGTTCATCAAACTTCAACATCATGTCTTTAATTTCAGGGATGAAATTTTCTTAAGACTGGAATTTAAAAGGTTTTTGCCAAAGTCCTGTTTAGCAGTTGGAACTACGTTTGTTGCCTGGCAAAGATTTAGAGGGGCGTAGAAGTGTGTAGAAGAAGTTTGTTTTTGAAAAAATAACACCTTTTGTTTCAATACAATAAATTGGGCTACTTTTAGAAAATGGATGGCAGCCCAAATGTATGTGAATAATAAGTTGCACTCTCCTACTAGAAAATATATAAACATTATATTTTTCTTTCAGTAGCAGAAATTCAAGAACAGGTCTAAAGTCTAAACTCCTTCAGGTGTAGTAAATATCTTTGGCACAATAGGACAACTTAAAACAAGAAGCAGGCAACAAGCAAATACATTTTGACTGTAACATTTACAAACAGTTTCAAAATGTAAAATGAGCCTTGTTGTCAAGTAATTCTGGTGAAAACAGCACATTTTACAGTCTGTGTAACACTTTGGTGCGCCAAATTAATTTTATGGGAGCCAGGTTTTGCCTACAGGTCCTATTTCAGGCTGCTTTGAATGCAGCCGATTTTGCCCACAGCTCCTATTTTGGGCAGCTCTGGTTTAGAGAGCCAAGCATGGATCTGCTAGGTGGCACTGCTGTACATTTAGAGAGCTCGCCTATTTTCAGTAGCAAATTGCTGCTCCTTTTCAACACCTCTTACCTGTTCTGTTAGTGTAGATAAAAATACAACAAGTGTGCTCTTAACATCACAATGGCAGGGTTCCCATTATGTGCAGTTGTCACTACTTAAAAGGCTGTTGGAGGGTTAAGACTTGGTTTTAGGGTTACATTTATTATTCGGTTTAAGTTAAAAAACAAATGAGCAATTGGGGTTTTGGCATGTAGTTGTAATAGTTAAGGTAAGGGTCAGTGAATGTTTTGAAAAGTATACAGAGACAAATGTGTGCGTCTCAGGGGAGGACAGTTGCTGAGAGAATGGTGTATTCACCGGCAGCTTGAGAGAGGAGTATCTTCAACCCAAACATACACGCATACACTTGCTTCCTAAATGAGTATGAGATGCTACCCTGCAGGTAGCAGGATGTCATGCTGCCAGCCTGGTGCAGAGCCAACAGAAAGAGTTGTGTCATTAAACCACTGAATCCTCAATAGTTGCTTCCTGTTAAGATGTTCACTCGGTTAATGTTGCCAAGCAACAAATACAATTCTAGCCAGTAAGAGGAACTTTAGCCAAAATCACTTGGCAACACACATTTGCAGTGAGATGTAAAAATAAATAAATAATGGTACTAAAGAATCAATAGCCTTGCAGTGTGTGTCACATTATGATTTAGATTTAGAAAAGTAGCAGCTGTAATCCAGGACATGTGGGTTAAATTCAAGTCATTTTTAATTAAGCTTTCTGTGCATAAGTCTATGTCCTTTTAAACATGAATATAATTGGCAGACTATAGCAAATCACCGAAGTGTGTGGTACCAGGGGAAACATTACATCATGAGGCCACAAAGTGAATGCACAATGTCGTGCCACCAGCAGTTGGTTATAATTGAACATTCTGCTTCTAGTAGCAATCACTACAGTTTCACCCGGAGAGACCCACATAGAGCTGGTGTAGGGGATCCTTAGAGGGATATAGCAGGTCAACAATATTTGCCACATAGAAGTTGTATACATCATCTGAAAGATGGAAACCTGAGGATTAATTTGAGATGCAGCACAACACTGTGTTTCAAGTCGTTTATCAATACAAAATACCAAGTTAAAACACCAAGACCTTAAGGAACGCCATAGAAAAATCAATGCTGTGATTTCGTATCAAAAACATTGACATTTGGAGATTTCTGTAATAATTGCATTTTTTGGCGATTGGATGGAAAGCACTTGAGAACTCCTTTATTGTCAATATACAGTATATCTCAAAAGTGAGTACACCCTTTAGATTTTTGCAAATATTCTGTTATATCCTTTTAGGGGATAACATTATCCTACTGAAACTTTGATATAACTTAAAGTAGTCAGTGTGCTGCTTGAATAACAGTATAGATTTATTGTCCTTTGAAAATTACTCAGTACACAGCTGTTAATGTCTAAACAGCTGGCAACAAAAGTGAGTACACCCCATAGTGAACATGTCCTAATTGTGCCCAATGATGTTGTTTTCCCGCCCTGGTGTCATGTGACTCGTTACTGTTACAAGGATTCAGGTGTAAATGATAAGCAGGGCTGTTAAATTTGGCGTTTTGGGCACAATTCTCTCTGAATGCTGGACAACATGGCACCTCATGGCAAGGAACTCTCTGAGCGGCTGAAAAAAAGGATTATTGCGCTTCACAAAGATGGCCTTGGCTATAAGAAGATTGCCAACACCATGAAAATGAGTTGCAGCACAGTGGCTAAGATCATACAGCGGTTTTCCAGGACAGGTTCCACTCGGAACAGGCCTCGCCAGGGTCGACCAAAGAAGTTGAGTCCACGTGCTCAGCGTCATATCCAGAGGTTGGTTTCCAAAAATAGACGTGCGAGTGCTTCCAGCATTGCTGCAGAGGTTGCAGAAGTGGGATGTCAGCCTGTCAGTGCCCAGACCATACGCCGCACACTGCATCAAATCGGTTTGTATGGCCGTCGCCCCAGACAGAAGCCCCTTCTGAAACCGATGCATAAGAAAGCCCGCAAACAGTTTGCTGAAGACAATGAATCCAAGAACATGAGTTACTGGAACCATGTCCTGTGGTCTGATGAGACCAAAATAAACCTGTTTGGGTCAGATGGTGTCCGGCGTGTGTGGCGGCACCCTGGTGAGGAGTACCAAGACAAATGTGTTTTGCCTACAGTCAAGCATGGTGGTGGCAGCATCATGGTCTGGGGCTGCATGAGTGCTGCCGGCACTGGGGAGCTGCATTTCATTGAGGGACACATGAATTCCAATATATACTGTGACATCCTGCAGCAGAGCATTATCCCCTCTCTTCGGAAACTGGGCCGTAGGGCAGTTTTCCAACATGATAATGACCCTAAACACACCTCCAAGATGACAACGGCCTTGCTGAAGAAGCTGAAGGTTAAGGTGATGGACTGGCCAAGTATGTCTCCAGACCTAAACCCAATTGAGCACATGTGGGGCATCCTCAAGAGGAAGGTGGAGGAGTGCAAGGTGTCCAACATCCGTGCGCTCCGTGATGTCGTCGTGGAGGAGTGGAAGAAGATTCCAGAAGCAACCTGTGCAGCTCTGGTGAATTCCATGCCCAGGAGGGTTAAAGCAGTGCTAGATAACAATGGTGGTCACACAAAATATTGACACTTTGGGCACAATTTAGATATGTTCACTATGGGGTGTACTCACTTTTGTTGCCAGCTGTTTAGACATTAACAGCTGTGTACTGAGTAATTTTCAAAGGACAATAAATCTATACTGTTATTCAAGCAGCACACTGACTACTTTAAGTTATATCAAAGTTTCAGTAGGATAATGTTATCCCCTGAAAGGATATAACAGAATATTTGCAAAAATCTAAAGGGTGTACTCACTTTTGAGATATACTGTACCTGGGAAAGCCATACATCATTTTGAATGCCTCAGGTCCCTAGTTATAAAGTTTTATAAGGCTGTGATTCTCCTAGAGGTCATTTTATACAGTGAGGTCAAGTTTCAAAATTGGTCTCACTACAATGAACAGGCTACTATGGGGACTAACATCATCACATATGAAAACAATCTGGCTCATTATATCCACAAGAGTCTCAGCTTTCCAGTCACACCCAATTAATGCAATTCCACGACTGTTTAGGGAAGCCAGCATGTAGAAATATTCAAACAAACCATTTTAGAATAGGCAAAAAAAAACCATTTGTACTACATGCAAAAAAACGGCATGTTTTTAACTTCACATTGCATTGGTTTGGCATAAAGTGGGCATGTCTGTAAAGGGAAGACTTAATATCTTGATGTGAGAGGTCAAAAGACCCCTTTGAAAATGGCAATATCAGTTTTTCCTTCACCAAAATGGTAAGCCCTCTTCCTGACAAGCTAGCAAGCTAGCATGATATGGTTTGTACCAACGGATGCTTTAGGTCATCTAGTTTCACAGTTTCACCCTCTGTCAAATACAAAGCCCGCTAGAGCCTCTTAAAGACAGTAAAGTCACTGCGTGCGAAATTATTCACTGCTCCTTACTCACTATCTAGGGAGTTCTATGTAGAGCGCTTTATAGTAAACTCATCGGCAACATTTTAAAAACATTACTTGGGTCCTTTTCTCTGCATTGTAATACCATCGTTGTTAGCCTGATAACTTTCCAGAGCTTTCACATTTCATCTCAGAGTATTAGAAACTGCATTGCCGTTATTTTGGCATCTGAGAAACCTTCAAACTCTCTGATCATATTTAAAGGCAGATTTCGGTCTGAACACCCAGTGAGTCCAAGACATCCAAGCGTGTTCTCTAGAGTCTAGACCACATGTTATAATGACATAGCTCAGTACAGATCACAGGTGGATCATTTTTGTACCTCCCAAAAGTCAACATTTAATAACGGGAAGTCTATTGACACCCACGTGTTTCTTTTGTTGTGTTTACAATGACTCATCAAAGGGTCCACATTGGTTCCTGGATCACAAAGCATTTTTCTTCAGATTTGACTTCTAGAGAGGAGACAGCACACCAAAACTAAATGTTCTCGCTGTGTGGACGTATGATACGTGCGATGAATCCAGTCCATACAGAACCATATTGTACCCTACCAAACCCCACAATACTGTTCACCATGAGGAGAAAATTGTAACTCTCTAAAACTGCATTCATACAGTACACACATGAACTACAAGACAATGCATATAGGTGAAAGATTCATTGAGGTTTCTATAATTCATAGGTCTATGAATAAGTGAGATGAGATCATAATGTGATTCATGGAGACACTAACTCAACTCCAGTCACCAATCAGTGAGGGCAATGTCACACACACACACGTACACGCACACGCACACACACACACACGCACACACACACGCACACACACACACATACACACTCACACACGCACGCACACACACACACGCTTTTCTGTCATTCTGCCTCCACTTAAACTCCACTGATTCTACTTAAAGTGACAATACATAACCTTTTTGCTTAACTCAACTTAACTCAACTTAATGTTGATGTATGTTTATTCTACAGCTATTACATTGGCTGTAGAATAATGACACCACATTGGAAATAACACTAAGGTGTACTAAGGTGCCACAACAAGAATTAATCAACAACTCTTAAACACAATCTCAGTTTTATGAAAAGGGCAAAATTGAATACAGTGCAAAAATAGATAATAGTGTGTAAATAACTCAAAACATGAACTGACAACTTCACAATTGTAAATGTGGTCGTTTGGGGAGCCATCAGTGGCTGTGAGCCTCTAAAAGCTTGTTTAATTTGCTCATGCCTCGGGCAATAACGATAAATGCATCAGCATCTGTTCCACCAATATGCAGAAAAAACTGCCTCAGGAATAATGTTACCACAACTGCCTGATATGTCCTTAGCAACAAAGTTAGAAAACAATAGTTTAACAGTGCAGGTTTAGGAAATATCCATTTCATTCTTCTGTTCGCATTAAGATTGTTGCACATACGGGTCAATAGTATTTTAAGTGCCTTTATAATCTGTTCCTCAACAAGTCTGAAGCTACGATGATCTACTGTAAAAACACAATAATTAGAGTAGAAGAGAGAAGACAAGGGCAGAGCAGCTCAGTAGGCAGCCTTGTCCTACAGTCTCCCTGCCAATATAAAATATCCGTGGTTGCCATGGAAACACAGTTTTATGAATCACCGTTTTATTACATTTTTCTGTGGACAAAATCTACAGTTTATAAAGCTGTTTTGTGCACCGTGCCCATTACTGTCTGCATTGTAAACCTTGAGATCTGTTAGGGATTAGGTGTGGGAAGAGACCAAGTTTTAGTCTGCTCCCACAGAGATGACCAATTGGCTGGCTAGTTGGTTGGCCGGCTGACTAGTAGGCTGAACGACTGACAATATAGAGACGTGCAGAGATAAGACGGGAAAGACATGGGATTACATGGCAGGTAGGTGCTGGCACTTGGACGACAACGTAAACTGCAACAGTGCATGATGGAGTTTCTGTATACAGGGCAGGATGCTAAAGCAACTCAATGCAAGGATTGAGATATCTTGCATGTAGAGAGACAAATTGACCATTTTACGGTCATCAGCGATATAAACTACAATTCTGCTCAGCAACCAGAAGCCTAGAAGACCTCTACCAAACAGAGCAGAGCAGGATATTCACTGGTTTTTTACTTAATCTCTGAAAAGCCACGTCACTTTAATGTCTTCTCACTCTGCCTCTCTCTCTAAATCTGAGGAGTGCATTCAGCCTCCATACTGCATTATACCCTATATGGTATTTTGTGAATGGGTGTTGCTAGGTAACTGGAGAGCAGTAAACCGTAGCGACTTGGTTCTTGTATTTAGGATGATTATGGATTAAGACAAGAGTTTTAAGCAGTGGAGCTGCTGAACTAATTTGAGGAATTGTATGCATAGAGAAGCTGTGGATTTATTTTAAGTTATTGTTTTTATTTTGGCACAAAAGCATCTCAACATGTGCAGCAGTGGTATGTAGTGCACCATGTGTTTAAATGTTTGCCTTTTTTACACTTCACTCCTGAGCAAGATATCTCAACAACTACTGACAAATTAGCTGCATCCCAAAGGAGTACCTGAACTCCAGGCTGAACCTACACTCTTTACCCTTTATGAAGTGGTCAATCTTCACTGAGACAAAAACTAATTGTGCATTCGGGCAGTCAAATATCAAAGTCAAGAATTTCCACGGTTTAGTACCCAGGAGTTGTAGAATACATACTTTCCTGGTAATTGTTGTTTATTCCTATAAGTATAGTATTCAAGCCAACGTCCATCTCAACCTACTCTCTATCACAAGGTTAGGGGTTAGCCGGGGAGTTAGCTGGAGAAGGGTTGTGGCTCATTTCAAGAGTTTCATTTGGGTATTTTGTGTTGTTCTGATGCAAGAATTGATTTGGAGTTGAGAGATGACTTAAGAACCGGATTGTTTCACAAGTAGCCAGTTTAAGCTAATTTTGAGCGAATAAAAAGGTAAAGCGTCATCAGGCGATAGCCGATGGGTTCCAAGATTGCATTTCGGCCAATGCGTTCCACCCCTTTTCTGCATTTAATCAAAGCCCGCTCAAACGGGATTGGTCAATACTATGCAGACTACAAGAACGCTTCGGATAACAAATCTTTCATATGCAGAATCTGTTTCTAGAAGTAAGAGGATTTTTGTCAATCTGCCAAACTTAGATGCGTAGGTGGACATGTCAACCTTTTAATGTGCTACATTGAACCGATCCCACTATTCAACCTCCAATGTATGACTTTTACTTTGGGTGCAGTCTCTTAATTGGGAAACATACCAGACCTCAATGGAGACAAACCACTGTTTTGAGGTTGAGACGCTTGACACCACTTTTCTTGCTGCGCCTCAGTTTTTTCACATCACCAGATGATCCAAACTCTCTGTGACAGCCTCACGTCCTGACAAACTCTCCAGTTGATGCAAGTCTGAAAACACAATTATGCCCAAAGCAAAGGTAATATTCTTGGCCAGCTTGGGGAAACTTGTTTAAGCCTCTTAACAAGGAACAGCCTTCATGTTACCCCAACAGCACACTAGAGTGACAAAAGGTGCACTAGCCACAACCAACTGGTAAAACATGTGGAATAGCTGATTGCACACAGTGAAGGATGTGACTGCCTGAGGTCCACCTCCTCGTGCTGGATGGTGACAAAGGATGGCAGCTCTGGTCTTTCAGCCACTGAGCTGCAGTTACTCTGATCCAAATCTGTGCTCCTCGCCACTGTAATGTAATTTAGATTCCAGTCTTTTTAACAGGGAGCACTTCCAGGTAATGCTGCGGTTCAAAACATTTCTCTTTAGGTTTGAGCTGAAGGCAGTTTTCTTTATTTTATGTATTTACAAATGTCTATGAGTAGGGATCCTTTTCCAATATAAAAGCACTACTGCTAAACAAATGCAACTAATACTGCATCATGTCTATGTCAGACGGACATATCCAGCATTTGTAGTTTGTAAAATAAGAACCGTCAGAGAATTCACTCCACCAAGTGGCCAAAAAAAAAGAAAATGTAAAGGTTTTACAGTAAAGGTTTGGCATTCGATGTAGATTGAATCAATTAAACACACTCCGTAAACTTACTACTACTACTTGCTAAGTATAGCAAACCGCACATAATCTGAAATACGTACTCACGGACAAACAAAAGTAATACCCTTATTTAGAATTCAGTTTTCATACTGTGACTTCATTGCACAAAATACTTTCCTGTGTAAATAAAGATACCTTTATTTGTCCTCATATGTGCCTACATGTCCTTCATTTGCACGCATGATGAATCATAATGTTTATTACAAACAAGGTGAATTCCATTTTAAATTACTTTTCAAGCACACTAGATACGCCTATATACATTAACACACACTACACACACACACACACAATTTCAATTCAATTTCAATTCCAGCATGTAATCTTCTTGTTATTACGGGTACAACAGCCCTTTACCGTTGTGAAAAGCCAAAGCATGTCACACCTGGTTAGCTGTGAGAGTCAGCCAGCTGTCCTCAATGTGGACATGCTCCTGATGAATTATGGGTAAAGACTGACGTGATCAAAGGTCAATAATTTGTCCCGTCATCCTTCTCTCTGTCCTCTAGTTTATATCTCACATATTCTTCTCTTCCTCACTTCTAATTTTCATCATTTCTCCATTTTCCGCCGTTTTTCTGATGTTTTGTCTTATCAGATTGTTTTACACTTTGCTTTTATTAATTTCTCTCTTTATGTTGTCAGCACAAAAGTAAAGAGTGATAGACACAACAGAGAGCTGGGCACACTGTGATGTATGCTTGCAAGCTGAAATACATTTGTGGACAGTGAGTGTGTATTAACAATGTTATTTTGGTCTGCATTTGAGGATTTTATTGCCCTTGATCCTAAATAAAATTCAGTTAGAAGAGAAGAAAACCAAATGGTTTTCCTGTCCTCTTTTCAAAATGTCGACATTTCTCCATTCACTATTCAGTGTGCTGCATGTTTAATGTCTACATGAAATATCACTATTAGCACTCTGGATGGATGGATAGATGGATACATTTCTGGATTTCTTTCTCCTCCTCACACTTTATCTCACACGTTCTGCCTCCTCTCTCTCTCACTTGCGTCAGCACTTCTGCCTGCTGATGAATATATGAATGAGATTAAAACAGAGAGACACACACATACTGTTCACTCCAGTGCATAGCCTATACCACACATGGGACATAAATATGTTATCATTTCCATTTTAGTGATTGTGAATGTCCAATGACTTTTTCAACTATTTAAAAAACGTAATACTTGTCAGTTCTTTAATTATAGATATTAATAAAAATAAATAGAAATAATAGATTTAAGAAACTTGAATTTACAGGATAAAAAGTATAATGAAAGACATTTAATAATGAGGCAGCCTTTGAGTGAGGAGGCAGCCTTCGGGTGAGGAGACACCCTGCGTAACTTTGATTCTATGCATTAAATCAGCCCACAACATCTCCAACAACAAGTAAATAATGCAGCTAACAAGCACTTTACCTCAAGCAAGAATCACATCCTTCCCTGTTTACAATGGAGGACTAGTCTTGCAGCATATAGAACGAACACACACACACACACAGACACACACACACACACACACAGGGGGAAGTGTAGTTGTGTGTATCATAAACCATGTTTCTTAGACCCAGAAGGTATAATTGGCCCTTAACTCCAGGACACAGAGGGATAGATGAAGGATTAGAAACAAAGCTGGAAGGATAGATAGAAGGAGCAGATGAAAGCTCCAAGAGAAGCTCTAGGAAACCAATCTGTGTGAAGACAAAAAAAACAACCAAAAAACACAGATGTAGAGAGAAAGACAGATGCTGTGAGGCAGAGATGGATGAAGTGTTGCTTTCAACCTTAAAGTTCCTCCTTCTCTCCTTTTTTCTACCCCGTCTCTTTTCCTGTCTTTCTTTTCACACTCTTACTTCACTTTAGGCTCACTGTTGCTATGGTGACCATTCCTGATCGCTGAGTAAGAAACGATACCTGAGGAGACGAAGAGGAGCAAACTGACAGATGGATAGAGAATGGATGAACACACTCCTGTTTGGATTGTAAATCATGTTAATATGTGCACAATAACGCAACAGTACTGAGAGTTGGATAAGAAAAATATTATACCAGTCTCATATTTGTCCGTTGAGTTTAAGGCTACAGCTAGCAGCAGGCTATATTAGCTTTGCACAAAACCTGGAAAATAAAGCTCATTAATTATCACTTCTTCTCTCGTTTGTTTAGTCCGTACAAAAGAAGTGTAAAAAAGGAGAAGTGGTGGTTTTATGGGCGGTTATGTGAAAGACATTGTTTTAGCCAGGAGCAGTAACTTCCTGAAGTGTCAACAAGAGCTTAATAATAAAACTACTTTCCAAAATGTCGAACTATAGCTTTAAATAATGTTACAACTCCACTCAATGCTCCCATTTACCGGTATACCTTTTTTGACTATGCAGTGAGAAATGTAGGAAGTACAGCTCGTCCCCACAGCCACGTATCGTGACCTACACTCATATACTGTGCCTGAACGCATGCTAGGAACAGGAGGAGGACTGAAGCTGCTGCTGCTCTGCTAACATGCAGCTTTCGTCACACGGTGTTAGAGGTGCTATTGTTAAATTTCACTAAGGAGATCAAAATGAGGGAATTACCTTGGTTGGAAATGGCATTTCTGTGAATTTGACCATTTGTAAAGTGAACGCAGAGTCCTCTTGGAAACCCTCAACACTATATACAATATATCTTTATGTACTGAGGACTCCCTGGTAACCAGGATTGAAACAGAGTCGATTATCCTGGTAAAATAAAGTTAATTGGATTGAAACATATCTCTCCAATTTCGGTGATTTGCAAGACTCTACTCCATCACTGCTGCTCATAAAACCTTTAAAAAATAATTTGGGCAAACTCCAAAATCAATTTGGGCCAAAAAAGCATTTTTACTTTCAATGGTGAACTTTCCAAATGGCACTAGTTGCCTGTAATCTGGCCAAACAGGGAATTCCTTAAATGATCCCAGTTCAACCAATAATACAAATCAGCTCTGTGTTCCAGCCGTCGCTACTTTCACATCCTCTCTACCGTGTTAATAGACTTCTCTGCATCTGCTTCCAATTTATCTCCCTGCATGAGCTCAGCTTATATTTCTGCAGTCTAAAATAGGCTTTCAGGCTTTCGCCCCTGTCCCAGCAAATGTCTTCTCATGCTACCGTCACTCAGCAACAACAATATGTTACAGTGATTATGCTTTAACTAAGCGCATAATCAAATTATCTTAATCACAGTAGGATAACAAATGCTACACCCCCCCCCCCCTGTCTTGCTTTAATGAAATTACAACTATAATGTGTGAGCCACATCAAACATGACCATTCAACACAGTAACACAATTCAATACCTACTACTACTACGCAGCGTGACCTGTCACTACAGCATACAATAGAATAGCTTCACTATCAATGGTATAAATGATATTACCTGTTGAAATTCACACAAAAGTTCTTCTTCACACTTTGAAATAACTTTGTGTTGCAATATTTAAATGGACTCATATTTGCCATTTATATGTATTCACTTGTATCATGTACATTCCTGCAATTTACACTAGAAGTCAGCACAAAGTAAACTCCCTGAAACAATGCTAGGGGGAAATTGCAAAATCATTGTACACAGGATTGTGGCATAGCTGTCATAATATACTTTTTACACAGCTCGGCAAACTTTGACACATTCCAGTTTCTGAAAGATGGTTTTTGTTGCATTTTGAAAATGTGCAATTATGAAGCAAAGCGTGACTTTTGAAATTCATGACAAAACAGTGAAAGGTGCTCGAATAGCTCAGGGAGAATCAATCTTGAATCATGCTATCAGATGAAATTATCTGGTGCCTCTGCAGTACGTTGAAGCTGATTTACAGATTGTTTTATTACAGCATGATTGACAACAGACATTGCATTCGGCAGCGCTCCGTCTGTCTTGGAAAAAAACTCTAAATTGCTTTCTTAAGTGGGATTAAGATAGGATTTTCTCATTTGGATGTTCATGTAATGTGGCCTCAGGAGTGAATCACACAGGAGTTGTTCACAAAAGCCATTAACTCTGTTCAGTTCAGCTCAGACTGAAGATACAGTCCCATGGGATTCATCTGCAATTGCTTCAATTACTATAGACTTGCCCAACTGTTCCGTTTATCTACTGTCCTCTTCTATGGAGAAGAGACTGTAATCACAAAGCTAATGCCACTCACTGAAGGAGCTATTTAAAGAAGTACTCTGCCCCCCCCAAAAAAAATAAAAATAAAAAATAACATAATCTTGTACACACCATAAACTGTTTCTCAAATACAGAAAAGAAAAGTATGCTTGTGAATCATATCATCCAGGTTATACACTCTACGCTTTATATTGTCTTAATTACTGTCATTTTGGTGAGTCTGTCGGGGGCTCTGTGACAAATACATAGTTCCCAAGGGATGAGGTAGTAATCTGCTTGTAAATATGTTTGTGGCAAGACCAACACAAGAGAGGTGTTTGTGTTATTTAGCCTACCCACATTGATATAAATAGTCAGTACAACACAATACAATCCACCATAAACTAAAATGATAATACAGTTTAATTAACAGCTCTTTGAAATAGTTTGACCAAAAACAGCATAAGTTTGTATTAGACTGAATTAGTTTTAGCTGGGTGTACCTAATAAACTGGCAACTGACTGTATGAAATGCCTGCACACTAAAAAAGACATAAATGTCAACAGTTTCTATTGACTAAAACTATACTTTATACTAACATTACCTACCAACATAGGATAACAAATAAAAAAACATTCACTCTGTGAATTAAACTGATGGATTCATCTTAAGTGTAAACCAGTGGGATATAAATTATGAAGGTTAAAAAAGCTACAATGATATATGATGCGGGGAAAGGCAGGGCTGTTAAAACATTTATGATGACCTAATGTCTACCCCAGGCGCAATATGAGGTCTACTACTGAACTTTTTCCTAGAAAGTAGCAGTTGTCCAAGTGCAAGTGCCCATTATCCTGGCATAGCCTACAATATAAAAGATAACCGTAGGAAGACTTCAGAGGTCTTTCCACAGAAAAAGAAAAGAAGAGCCAACGAGAGTCTGTCAGAGTGATGTCACTGAATGTGATTTTAATAACTCTAAACTGCTCTGCTGTTTGATAGATGTGTCTGAGATGCCACCTAGTGATTCTGATAAGACCACCTCAGTCAAACTGCACCCTCTTTTTCCTGACTCAGCGAACAGGGATGAGTAGGACTGGTTTCCATGGCAACAGTAGACAGAGAGAGAGAGAGAGAGAGAGAGAGAGAGAGAGAGAGAGAGAGAGAGAGAGATACAAAATGAGGCAGCTACACTTAGTGTGGCCCATGTATGCCCACACAGACACCCACTCAAAAACACACTCTTACGCACAAAGGGTGTTTTAGTGGTACACATTTTGGAGCACATTTTAATAGTTTTTAAGTTCTTTTTAGGAGACAAAAAACTCATAAAGACACAGCATACTTATGCAATGTTTAAATTAAAGTTAAATAGGAACAACTTGCTCTGAAGGATGTGGGAAAAGCAAGATGGGAAATAATCAGATCTAACTGGTGACAGACTCATCTCTGCAGGAACGTTGTGGGCAATAAACTTCATTCCCACATCAGACATTTGGAACTTAATGAGAAAATGAGAAAGTATATCCACAAGAGTAACATAACCTAGTCTGGCTGAGTACTAATATGATCATCGATAAAATATCTACTATTGTCTTCATTATCACAGATCCTCGACTGAAAATCTATCTTAATCTTAATCAATATGTACATTTTACAATAATGTAAGCCCACCACGGTTAGTTTTAGAACTGAATAATAAAATAATGAAGGTTAGGTCTATCAGAAGTTCTTTAGCATGTTTTAAAATATTTGTTTAATCTTGTGGGTGAGATCCAACACCCAAAATGTAGAACTTTAAACTGGTCATAGCAAGTTTTTTTAATGGTTTCATAACGGCAGCAGTTACAACAGCCCAAGCTCCATTTAACCCTAAAACAACGCTACTGTCTACAACACAAAAGACAGAGAAACAACTGAGAAGTCTTTCTGACACTTTGGTTTTGAGCAAGATGTCTTGACAACTGGCTTTTTTAACTCGATATTACTATGGATGTTCATGATCCTCATTAAGTGAATCCTAAATATCTTAGTGTGCTCTCTAGCACTTCAAAATGTGTACAATACACAAGAACATATCTTAATCTAAATAGTAAGCTATGAGGAACCTTTCTGAGGCTCCAAGTGGATGAACCTCTTAAATGTAGACACTCTGTGTGATTCCTTAAATGTTACTTTCGGGTCAAATGGTTAACTTTGAAGACAAGATATAAGAAAATGGCTCGATTTCTATAACATTTGTTTTGGTTATTCATCATCCTTTGGAGAAAAATCAGGCCAAAAATGTATCTTGCACACAATTAAAGAAAATCACAAGAAAAACTAATTGGAATCGTGAAATTAAAAAGAACACATTCCTGCTGTCCAGACGATGAACCATACCCACCCAGAATAACCACTTGGCGCACATTAAATATAACAATTACATATCAAAATTTGCTCAGCACAGTCATGGTTCCAATTATGAACCGCCATGCATTTTCTCAAGTGCCACAAAATAGAAAAGTTGTTAAATATAATCAGCTTGGAATCAGAAAAAGTTCCACACAACAGATAATACACATCGTCTCAGCACCAACTCCTTGTTTTCACAGCTTATCCTGTACCTCAGTGGCTCATGTGGTAAAACAAAACTGATCTGCCAGCTGCTTCTGCTGCCACAGCTGCAGTCACACTGTCACCCGACTACCTGTGTGCTTGTGCTGCTTATTATAAAAAATTAACAATAGCAGCTTGGTGATTCATTCAAATTACATAGAAACATGATTTCCAATACATCGTACAGGAGTGAGTACTTTGCAGGGTTTCTATGGGTGGCTGGAAACCCTGTTGTGCAATGTGTGTGCGTGTGTTTGCGTATGTCGTTGTCGCAGTTGATATTCTGTTGCTCGTAGCAACCACTATTGGCACAGTTCTACAGCAATTACATCCAGACTTTTGTCAGATCTATAGCCAAATATTAACAGACATCTTTTTTATATTCTCCTGTCCTTTTATTTAAAATGATCTGTCAATGCTCTTTTTATCGTAGCTATTTTGTGATGATTTGTTCATTTTCTCTGATCAGTTCAGCGCTAACCAGGCTAGCCATTATGCTAGCAGTCGGATGCTAATATGTTGCTAATACAATGTTCTCCAGGTGTGTTCTGACCAACCGCAAAGCTCATTTTTTCAAGTTGAAACATTTCAACTCGTGCGTGCAAGTATTTGCGTCTTTTTGCATATTTGCATTGACTTTGAAGTGCATCAGGCTCTTACTCTTTGACTCTTGTAGACTCTCGGTGGAATTAATCACTGTAAATTACTTGCTATGAGGGCTGTTGTTTTTTCACAGATGATACTTAATTAAAGACCTCATAGAGTGCTGTCTTCAACTTATACTTGAAGTGTATTAACTGTCCAACATCTGAATTAAAAGGACTGGGTCTTTCCAAAATCGTCAATCCGACAATCAGACCCACTTCAGACAGCAATTGTGGAGGTGCAGAGGTGAGAAAGTATGCAGGGTTTGAACTTTTCTCTTTGACTTGATCCACTTTTCACACAAATACTTTCAATCACTTGTGTGTGTCAACCGAACACCACAAATACTTTCAAGGACACACTGTCTGAAAGTGTGTGTCATTATGCATATTTTTAATGACTGCTTTGAGACGGCAAAGACATGCAAAAGACAGATGGACTGATAAAGATCAGATTAGGCAGCAGGATGCAGCCAGGAGTTAAAGTTTTAGTTGTGTTCAGATATCTCCTCTCACCCTTATTTACTACTCTTTGATTTATAACTCTAACATTACCGCTCCATTTATCTTGCAATCTTAAACCTCTTTAGCCCTTCACCCCGGTCCCTCCCTCCCATACCTCATCTGTCAGCTCCCCTTTTCATCACCTCTCCTCCAGCTCCATGGTTAGGGGGATATTTAGGAAAAGCTGCTGATAGTGACAAACACAACATGGAAAACTTGCGACACAAAGTTGCGATGCCCTCATTTCCTACCTGTACTGTTGGCCAATGAAGGTTCAGATGCCGGCGTATGAGGCGTTGGTCCAGCTGTCAGTCACCCTGAAGATCAGTGGTGGGTGGAGCTTATATCCCCGGGTGACGGCCTGTGGTTGGTCAGGTTCATCTCTGCCTCCTTGTAACCCTACCCACTGGGCCCCTGCAAGGCCTTATGGGTACCAAGCTCTGCTGAACATATTTGTGTCTGTTTGTCGTTCGGTTAAGCAGTCAGTAGCAGTCTTCTCGATGAATCTTCTTGTGCCGTCTTCATGTAGGTTTCCTGTGCAAACAGACAATAAAGAGAAAATCACGTTTCTATGAATCAGTTTGCTAACCCCCATGGCCCTTAGTTACAGTTGTTACAAGCTTTGCGTTCTACCTCGGCACATGAGCAGTTTATAATGACAACGGGGGCTGATTTACTAAAGAAATGTATGGTCATTTCTGAATGAGTCCTTGATTTCTGACAACGCCAGACAAAAGCAGGCTTCCCATTTCTAGCCTTCGATCTGTGACTTAGTTGGTTGAAATTACAAATGTCGCCAGCAGATTTTGTCAGCTGAGGCTAGCTTGCTAATTAACACGAGCACAATAGGTTGAAAAAAACATCTCCAGCTGACTTCTTTTTTTTCTTGGTAAAAAAGTGTATACAGTATACTATAAAAATATACTTGGACAAGCAACACACAGGTTACGTTTTAGCTTCATAGTTCGTATGTTTAAACAGTATCTTTCACTTTTACAAAAGAAAAGGTTTGAGGATGAAGAATAACCGATGACTTTGACAAATTAAACGTCATCGTGAGAAGCAAGATAGCTGAAGTTGCTGGACTGTAGACTTCCCCAAACCAAAAAATAGCCAAAAATGACGCTAACGTTCGCCTAAAGCCTGAAATAACCTGTAATCCCATAACATAATGAAGTTCGCTAATGATAGCCCTCCTTGTATTTGAAAGTAACACTACATTACTACGTAAGCACTAAACAAGTAAGCCGGACATGCTAACATTTGCAGTTATGTGTTAGAGCGCATAACTGCAACCACTCCTTACAATTTTGCTTTTGTGTTTTTAGTTTTGGAAAGGGTGAGGGTTAGGGTTAGGGATTTATTGCTCTTGCTACAACCCTATTCATTTTTTGTTTATCACTCACAGAATAACCATTCGAAATATAGAAAATATCAACTTTCCAGGAATGCAACTTGATCCTTTCTCTATTGCCTGCCTCAATTTTTAACTGCTGTAATGTTACTTTTCTTGTATAAACATATGCATATATTGTGCACTGGCAGAGTCATTTTTGCAGGAATAAAAAAACTATTTATTTATTGAAATAAAAACAAAAAATAGGGAACTGTCAAATAAGTAACAGTAACAAACTGGATATATTATAATTTATTAATCCCCCCAACTACAAACAAAAAAGCTTTGTTGTTACTTAAAAAAATACTTGTCTCTCATCTCCATTAACACAATCAGTTAAGTATATGTATAACATCTCAGTGTAACAATGTCGGGTTGATGCTTTGTCTTTTGACACTGAAAGAAGACAATAGCAGTCTTCAGTAAAGAGTAAAATGAAGGGTTATGGTACAGACTTTCTGTTTTTCTTTTTTTTATTCCAACACTGAGTGATCACTGCAAATAAAAGCCTAAAATCTGGGTACAATCTAGATTATTAAAAATAATAATAATAATAATACCTCAATGAATCATTGTCCAAGTAATTAGTTTAGCTATTTTTTTCTCTGAAAATAAATTATTTAACAAATAAATTAAATCCAAAAAAGTATTTTTTTTTCTTATCATGCCTAACGTAAGCTTCTTCGCACCTATACTTCCTGGTTGGATCTATTATTGCAGTTGTATAGTATGCAGTGTAGTAATTTATACTTTCAGTTGCGTAATAGATCTTTCATATTATTAGATAGTGCCTTATATTTACAACCAGGTTAATTGTATTTTTGCTATGATGTTGTCCTTAAACTGAACATATTTAAGTGCTAATGTCTTCATGAGACTTGCCATTTCATTTTTCCACTGCAGACATAAGCACACGTACACACACATGCACACACAGTTAACTAGCATCTCTGGACATACATACTATATGAATTATGCAGAGTGACTTTTGATGAGCTTAAATGGATTTAGGTTAAGATTGTTCTTTACATTAATGTGGACTACAACACAAACTACACACCGCTTATTTCCTTTCACACATTGTGACTAATGTGAGGAGCTCCATGACTGCTTGTGCCCTCAGTACAAAATGTGTGCATTATTTGTCCTAGTTTACAGTTTATTAACACAACACTAAATCTCTACAGAGCGCAAAATAAATTGAAAGCATTGCTCGGTAATGTAAAGTCATTTTTAACGCGTGGCGAGATGAAGAGTGAGAACCAACAGTGACATAACGGCAGCAACCTGTCTGCATTTGTGTCAGTTTGTCCTAATGACATCCAATAATGTGGGGAGGCTCGTCACCATGGCGATGCAGCGTGAGTCATAGTGAGGTTCGTTGTGGAGACAAAGGCCTGTGTCAAATGTATGATTATGATTTGAGAGAGTAGCGTTATTGTTTATAAATATACTGTATTGTATAGATAGTTTATTCTCAGCGTCTCCTTTCCACCATGCAATTCTTTACTTGTCAATCATTCTTCCTCTTTCAAAACATAAACCCCTTTGTAGCCTAAAATTTCACTCTGTATACTCTCACTGCTTCTACGTTAATATCTCCGTGACCAGCCATATCCTTTCGTTGTCACTTTGAGTTTTTGAGAGATTGCTTTGAATACACCAGCGAGCCCAGTTATTTATCTAATTAACTTGGCTTATGGCCTTAAATGTTTTCATGCAGAATATGAACAGGTGTCCAGCCATGCTGTCTCGTAATTTCATTTTGTAATGGTAGTCTTTTACTAAAATTGTCAGCCTAATGGAGTTATGGGCAGTCCCTTCCACACAGTACAGCTATGTCAGCTTGCTTTAAAAAATAAAAACACACAAAAAAACGATTGGTAGACGTGTTAAAAAGTAATTTCAAAAGCTGAGTCTTTGCCACAAACTATACTATCATTATAACGAAAAAAAAGTATTTGAAATATTTGTACAATACGGCAATTAGTTCTTATGATTTTTAAGTCTCTGGCAAGATTGTTTGAAATTTCCCATTTGGCAACTCTGTCTGAGGGCTGAGCTTTTACATTCATGCAGGTAACCATTGTGATTTTTAACACTATTTGACAGTCCTTGGAATATGTGTGTGTTAGGGTTAGTAGGTATCACTTGTGATACATCATCTCCTAATCATTTATTAAAACTGAGTGTACTTCAACCCAGATTAATTATGTTAGTCAGTGGGTCTGGCAGGAGAGGGAGAGAGGGATCTGGCTCTTCTAGTGACTTCTAGGAGCACCACAGATGATACATTAAAATTGCAAGATGGGTTCAAGTCTATAATGCTTCAAAGGTACAGGGCTTCTCCCAGACAATGGTTAATGGGGAATGTCCGATCTGATTGTTGAGTCTAGAAATCATTTAGTTACCAATGTAGTTACCATATGATGGTATAACATTACTACCAGTCAGTCAGAGCCTGTTCTAATCCTGTGTTTTCAGTTTTAATGCTGGTACCTTTTTTTGAGCCCTAAAGTTTACTTTTGTGTTGATGTTGGAAACTTATTCCGACCTTTGCTACCTTTCCATGCATTATTTGATTTTGTTACTTCCATCGAGGAGGTAATGTTTTCGGCTTGGTTTGTCTGTATTTTGTTTGTCAATAGGTTTACTGAAAACTACCAGCCCACTTTTCATGAACACACTCATGAACACACCGAAGTCGGAAAAAACGACTTCCCAACTCGGAGGAATGGGATCAGCCAAGGAGCAAGGTGAATGCAACATTGACCTTGGTGGAGATCTGCGTTCTCCTAGTGCCATTATAGTTTTATTTATGAAATACAGTAATACAATAATCCTTTCTCAGGGTAGAGCCAGAGTTAGATGGTTTTCCATATTTGTCTTATGCTGAGGGTTTAATGAAGAGCTACCAAACTGTGATGGAAATAAAGATCTACGATGTTCTGAAACCTCATAGAGAAATCGTTACACAGTAATAACAGTATGTTGAGACATGAGTGAAGAAATAGGCTGAGATTTCAGATTGTGCAGACTTTCTTAATTATTATTGATTGCCCTAATAAACACTACCAATGCATGTGTTTACAATTGATGTAATGAAAGGGTAAGAGGGGGGCAGCATATGTACAGGGCTCATAGTTGTGTTACGCCACTGGTCCTTGAACAAAGACACAGACTTGGTTACAAGCATGTACAAGGGAAAAGTAGTTATGATGTCCCAAACAAACTGAGCAGTTTCCCCCGTAATCAATTAACAAGTTATTTCATTTTGACGGCGCTGGAATAGTGTCTTCAAAATCTCCTCGGTGCATCTGAGATTTTACAGCAAAGAAATTCAGAAACAGCACAAATTAACAAAAGTAAATTGTTCTGTGGTCCTCCCCACAGTTTCAAAAAGCTCCCGCAGACTCTTTTTCTCTGTAGAGCTGAGTCCCCTGCCCACCCACAGTCTGTTGGCCACTTCACCCTGTTCTTATCTGTGAAACAAAGCCAGTGCCTGGTTGAATAGCTGCAGTTTCTCAAGGATGTGAGGAGTGATTGGTCGTGAAAATGGGTTGCTTTTAAAATAACCTAAATGTTCAGTGCCTATAAAAGTCAGCTACAAAGTAGACCATACCCTCAAGTCTAATTTTGACTTAATATACTATATTTATGAACGCAAGAGCAAGAGAAACAACAAAAATGAGTGTTTACAGTCTGTCTTGACTCTTTGAACTCATCCACTTCTCCTCCCTTTCCCCTTACACCCTCCTTCTCTCTCCTTCCATCCCGTCCATCCTGGCAAAGAGAGCGGGAGCGAGCGAAGGGTGAATTAATAAAGGAGTGAAAGTGGAGCACAACTCCCTGAGGTCCGCCTTTTCTGGGACGCTGACACAGAGAAACACACACACACAAAACGCAACACAATCTACATAAATACCCGGACACACACACACACACACACACACACACACACACACACACACACACACACACACACACACACACACACACACAAATGTAAGGCAAAAAGCTGCATGCATTCTTCTCATGCATTACTGGGGTGATGAGATGGGAGGAGGAGAGGACACAGAGAGAAAACAATCCATACATCCTATCATCTGCATGCCCCTGTCCATGGGAGGGGCATGAGGAGTGAGGAGTGAAGAGTGGAAGACACTGAGGAAGAGGAGGAGGAGATAGGAGGGCAAGAGCCACGTGAGGAGGGAGGCATGGAGAGTGTTGCCCTAGGCGGTGAAACTTACAATGGTCTCATATTCCCTGTGATTCCTCCTCTCATCTCCTCTTTCCTTTCATCTCCCCTCCCCTCTTCTTTCTACTCTTCTGTCCTCATCATTTCCTTTCCCTTTCATTTTACAATGGTCTCATACTCCCTTGTTTCCTCCTCTCGTTTCTGTCTTTCTTTTCCCCTCCTGTCTTCTCATGTCCTCTTCTCTACTTTCATCTCTCCTCTGATCTCTCCTCTCGCCTTTACTTTCCTCTTTTTTCTCAATAGGGTGAATATATAGATTTATACTGGTGTATTGTATGGTGAATACAAAACACCTGGTAATGATACCAGGGGAATGAGATTATGAGCCTCATGAGTCCTCACTCATTTAGGCAGCAAAGGGGAAGTCATGCAGAGGTGGTGGGATGGAAACACTACAGTCCTGGCTGGAAAAAAAAACATCAGCAAAAATCTCATAGCCTGAAGTGTAAAATAAAATAAGAAAACAATTAATAAATACTAAATCTGAGACACTTTCCTGGTTTAACTACACCTTAAATGCATCATAAAAGATTTGTATTGACAGGTTGCTTTACTGTCAGGAAGGGAGATGTTGTTTATTAATGGCTTACACAAATAAAACCTGTTAATAATTAAGCCTCCTTTGGCGAGGAATAAAAAAAACATATCCCTCAGGCAGTTTCATTGTAATTCAAAGCGTTGTAGTGGGCACGGGGAATCAGGCCAACAACTCTTCAACTACTCACTAGATTTCCTAACAGATCTGCCAACCAGTGAGCTTGTCCTCTCTCTACTCCATCCATCTTTTCTTTCTCTCTGTCCATCTCTTTGTTTTCATCTCTTGTTTCTACAATCTGCAGACGCAAACAAAGAGGAAGAAATGAGCGGATGAATGGAATTAATTGAATGAATAAGAAAGTGAAAGGGACAAAAAGAATACACGAATGAATGATTATTTTATTTATGACAGGATTACAAAAGCTGCTATAAGTAATTAACTGCTCTACTGTCACCAGGAAGTGAAAGGTGTTTATTTTCTTAAATAGGATGCAGTTAAGTGTTGATATGTGTTGACCTATGCTAATGGAGGCAGAAGAAAAAAAGATTAATTAAAGTAAAAGAAACCAGATGGCTCTAATGAGACGGAGCAGCCCTGTGTTTACCTCTTGATTACTTTTGTTCCAGTCCGAGAATAATTTTACTTTACATGAAACTAAATCAATGAATAATTAAAGGGGTCATCTACCTTTTGGATATTTTGGCACATTTGTTTTAAGTTTATGGTAATTTACCCATCCAGTAGTTGCGGACTTTGAAAAATAATTTAAATTAATAATCAAAGGCCACCCTAGAACGTTAAGCTGTCTAAAACTGGCTCACCACTACAATAATCACAAATAAGTTGACGCTTAAGGTGTCAGTATGTTTCAACCAAACCCTGCTTGGGTCGCTTTTCGTGTGCACATATGTCTATAATAATAATAATGCCTTAAAGAAAAGTTTGTCCGAAAGAGTACGCCATTATCCACGTCTGATCGAGAATCTGACCATCCCACCTTTCCAGTGGAACAACCATGAAGACTTTTGCAAATGAACACTTGTTCAGACAACGTTCGTTTTGAGCGTACTGACACCTTCACCTCCCTTACCCCTTCAATTGTCTCTACAACTGGTTACTGGTGTGAACTTCCCATTTGCTTCCTAAAATAGAGGTGAACTGCTCCCTCTGGATATAGATTAAATCCAAATACATCGTTGTTACTGGAGATTAAGTACTTTAATATTGTCAAATTAAATCAAATAAAGCTCTGTCATACTGAGCCATCCAAAAACAATAATTAAGACACTTTTATGGATTCCCCCTCCCTAAACCAAGAGGTTGGCTTTAGGTGATGTTTTAGGATGAGATTCTAAATTGTTAAATTTAGGCGTAATATAGAAAATACTTAAAGTTAAAGTCAGAGATACTTGGCACTACGTAAAGCTTTGCTGACCAACAATAAATCGTGCTGGAGGCTCATACAGTGCAGGTCTATGTGGATGTTACAGATTTGACAGAAGCAAAAATAATTTGTGCCCTCCAGTGGTGGTAGAAGTATTACCACCACTGGTAGATTAAAATAATCTTTTAATTAAAAAAAGTAGCAATACCGCAAGACATTCTGTTACAAGTAAAAGTCCTGCATTATTAAAATCTTAAGTACTTAAAGTACCAAGAGTAAAAAAGGTACTCAATATGCAGAATGGCCTATTTCAGAATAATTATTTAAGCATTAATATAAAAGCATCACTAATGATGCAGCTTGTAACGATGGAGCTAATTATAACTACTTTATATACTGCTAAGAGGCGTACTCTATAATTATAAACCATCATATATTACATGATTTATAGTTTATATCATAACATGAATCTGCAGTAACTAGTGACTAAAGTTATCAAAAAATATATTAGAGCAAAGTACAATATTGGCTTCCAAAATGTAGTGGAGTAGTCGCATAAAATATAAATACTCAAGTGAAGTTCCTCAAAGTTGTGCTGAAGTATAGTATTTGAATAAATGCACTTTCTACATTCCACCACTGGTGCCCTCTGATATCTTGACTATGAAGTAACACGCTCTTTATCTAGTGAGAAAAGCTGATTTGTAATGATGAAAGAACCTGCTCTAAAAAATATTAGAGATTAAATGTTAATTTAATCTTTGAGTATTTCATCCCAGAGAAGAGATGTAATGTTTGTCTTTACTCCGCGTAGTGGTAAAAACAATAAACAACACAGCCATATAAATGTGATAGAGCAGGCGAAGGATGAAATCTCACCAAGCTACAAAGTAACAAAGGCTCAGCAGAGAAAACGTTTTAGGATAGATTTTGGGTCTGATTAAAAAAGAAAAACCTCATTCTGATATCATCATATGGTATCTGTGAGGGGTTAACTCTTTCTCTTACTCTACTGCATGTGAATAAAAGCAATATTTAACTTGATGCAGAAAAGAAAAAAAAACAGGCTAAAAACAGAGAGAGAGTAAAGCGATGAAACAGCGAGGAGAAAGGATGCAAAAGAGAGAAATAGAGCAAAAAAAAAGGGAAAACATGCAGAAAAAAAGTAAAAGCAAGAAAGAAAGAGTCAGAGCTAGAAGCAGTGAGATGGAGAAAGAAAGAGGGCCTCTTGCAGAAGCCCAGGGGGTATCCTGCTATCCCAGAATGCTTTGCTCTAACCTACTTTGGTATTTCTGTATCTGTCTTTGTCTCTGCAGCGCAGAGTGGGCTAGCTACCCCATACACATCATATCTAACTGAGTTTTGTTCATGTGTGTGCTCCTTGGATTTGTAACCTTTTGTGGACCAACTTGATAGGAATATACATTTCTACATGTATATGTCTGGGTTAGGGTTCCCATGCCTAAAGAAGTGAAAAGAGGCCTTTTGTCTTTGCTTTGGGACAAACACACACACACCTACACACACATGTACCCACAGACACACTGCTCAGAGTCGAAGAAGATGCGAGTGGTGAGGATTGCCTTCTCATGGTACAAAACCTTCAAAACAACTAAGCACTTGTATGAATGTACACTGTATTTGTGTGTGTGTGTGTGTGTGTGTGTGTGTGTGTGTGTGTGCGTGTGTGCGTGCTTGCGTGTGTGTGTGTGTATGTTTGAGAGCTGAGTGGGCAGCCTGACGACCAGCTCAGCAACACTCTGTTACCATGGAAACTAATGAGCAGAGCATGGAAAAGATGAGTATGATGAAGAGAGAAGAGGAAGTTTTTTCCATCTATCTGCACCTGATTCACGGATGAATCAATTACACAAATGAGATGTGACTTAAATGATCAAAAGGTCACTTTCATTCCATGTTTAAATATCGAACAAATTTCACTGAGACCGATATCAACACCAACAATTACATCAGGAAATGTGTAGGAATACAGACGTAATGTTAAAGGGCCATCACTCTAATAAACACTTAAAAATCAGTCATACACTAAAACATTAATTTACTTCCAATTCACAGTTTAAAAGAGTCAGATCCCTTGCATGTGCACACATGCTTGTCCAATAAAGCCGATTCTGATTCAAAGTTCAAGGTTGCTTCTACTGTCTGTAATGACCACACTGCTCTTTACAACATTTCCATAGTTAAAATTCTAAAACAAAAGATAGAATAATTTTAGTTTAATTGTACAGATCAAATTGCTATTCTATTTGCACTGGTGTTAGTGTTACTTCTTATACACTGTATATGTATTACTCTATTGTGTTTTTTTATTGTACTGTTTTCATTTTTGAGCAATCACTGGCATACAAATTTATTTTGGGATATCTCATTTTATATAAGGGATTGGTGAGTTCTGTATTGCCCTAATTGCCGTTTTGTCTTTATGCGTCATCCACTATCTGTGTATATTTAAATTATTCTGTTGGTGGACATTAGTTTTTACTCTGTACCAGTTGTGATGTTTTGTTTTGTATTTTGTTGTATGTATGTAATGTGTACTCGACATGTAACACTTTGCTGGCTCCTTGACCAGGTCACCATTAAAAAATTTTTTATTATCTGGTTGAATAAAAGGTTAAATAAATAAAAACTGTATACCTGGTCCCAAAGTTTACCCTTAATGCATGTATAATACTAAACCCAAGCATAACCTTAAAATAAAATTGGTAACCTAGTGGGGACCTGATTGTTTTCTCCCCCTATGAGTGGTGAGTCCCCACAATGTCATTGTGATCACACACTCTCACACACACAAACACACACACTTTTTCTAACAACTCATTAGCATAAGAATTCACAGCAGTGTTGAACTTGAATAAACTTCTCCAAACTTTCCACATGATTCATGACTATCCATTCAAATCACTCACTTTTCCTTTCAGCTGCATGTTTAGAAGCATTTTTGTTAACCTTTTGTAATATGTGATCATTAACACCTAACTCCTACCTGACACACTCAATGCATGCACACAACTTTAAACAGAACAGCAAGGAAGCAATTGTGTTTTCAACTTTGCTGCTGAATTTGATTACATATATTTTAGGTCTACCTACCCACACCTGTTGCGTTGTTTGTGCTGAACTGAGCCAAACTCTGCCTCACAACACTTTGTGTATTTGCTGTTAAAACATCAACAACATAAACCTTAGCTGAAGGCCTGAACTGAACACAGGATGTGTCACTGCATTTTGTATTTAGGCTAAAAAATGACAATGAAAAAGAAAAAGGTGGCAAACAAAAATAAATACAATTAAAGTTACTCTTGAAAGGTATATGAATATTTTAGTGTTTCTCACCAAACGTACTTTATGTATCCTTCAGGTTTAACCTAATTAAACCAAATTAAAAACTTAATAAAGTCAATTTCTGGATAATTTGAAACACATTTAACACGTGCATTTGCATCAATGAGTGACTATAAAAAAGTATCAAAACAAGGACTTGCTCATCAAAACATGGCTCCATATTGCTATGAATGATCTAAAACAAGGTAAAAGAAACCGTTGATGACAGTGCTGTTACTCAGAAGAAGAAGAAGAAGAAGAAGAAGAAGAAGAAGAAGAAGAAGAAGAAGAAGAAGAAGAAGAAGAAGAAGAAGAAGAAGAAGGAGAACCTGCACATAAACAACACACAATTAAAAATATTTGCTTATAACATCTTTACAAATGTTTTTATTTAGAAGGAAATACAGTAAAAAGTTTGGACATTCACATTGAATGAGAAGGTGTGTGTCCAAACGTTTGGCTGGTACTATATATCCTCAGGGAGACATACAATGTGTTTTGGGAGAAACGACAAATGCAAGCATAAACTTCACAGTGCACCTTTAACTATATAATCTGTATGTGTTCCCTGTCGGCATTCAACCAGCATTCATCAGCAGTGAGGCATCCTGCTGATCGTCAGGCCACATAGATTATTTAATACAGTAAATACTGAATGGAGCAGACAGCAGATGGTATTCTAAGAGATCACTGGGAAGAACAAGTGGACGGTCTGCCAGAGCAGGCTGGTTTCCTCTCTTTTACCTCCTGTCCTTCCTCTAATCCTCTTTGTCCTCCCCTAACGTGTCCTCTCTTTCTCTTCACTCCAAGTTGTGTTTAACAGAACTCCATGGAGTGACATAACATGAGGACATTTATCAGACTTTGCACAGCTCCCTCTGGAGTCACAAAAGGCTTTATAAAACTTTCAAATGCAGTGATACTCCCCAAAACAGAATTTGATGTGTAAAGTAGGTGGAATTCCCCTTTAAGATTGTGGCTGTTGTATGTTGCACAAGAACTGAAGCCTTCTACACATTTGTGATTCTGGGCTATGAAGACTGATTCATACAAGCGTCACACTTTATAGTCGTCCACGTAAACTGGCCTTAACATGTAATAACCGCAGGCTGTCGTGCACTTGAAAACCCAAACCGCCACATCTAATTGGCTAATGGTCAGCTGTCAGATGACTCACTCTCCTCCTCTCAAATACACACAAACCTTACAAACAATGACGCACACAAATTAGCAGTTACAGATGCTCAACTAGTCAGAAAGAAGTAGACAGAAACAAACAAACAAACAAAGAGAAGATGTTAACATTAGCCGCTTGTACTGGGTTGCAACTGGCTCAACTGTTTGGAGTGTGTGTGTGTGTGTGTGTGCGTGTGTGTGTGTGTGTGTGTGTGTGTGTGTGTGTGTGTATGGGCATCCTGTGTGTGTGTGTGTGTGTGTGTGTGTGTATGGGCATCCTGTGTGTGTATGGGCATCCTGTGTGTGTGGGCGGACAGTGAGGTGGAGTTGTCATATTATGCAGAACATATCTGAATATTCATAACACCAAAAGCATCTATGCACATAAGCCTGCGCACACACACTCACTCAGGTGAACAAAATTGCACAAAATTCCCCATGAGATGTAACGATAATAAAAGACGATAATGGCGTCGTGCTGAGGAGAGCAGTGGGAGACATGAAGGACAGCGAGAGAGAGGTGAGGTAGACAGAGACAGCAAGAAGAAAGACACAATGGCAGAGAGAGGAAGAGAATGAGTTGTAGGCAGGAGACTGTGTGGGTTGACTTTCTCTCTCTCGGGTGCTATGGTAACCTACAGAGCTGCAGTCTAATCATAGGAGAAGAGAGAAGAAAGAGAAAAAGAGAGGAGAGAGAAAGAGGAAAGGAGAGGAAGAAACAAGAGAGAGGGAAGAGTGGAAAGGAGGAAGGAGGAAAGGAAAGGAAGGGAGAGTGGAGGAGCAGAGAGGAGGTGAGAGGACAGGAGGAAACAAATGAGGAGAGGGAAGGAAAGGAAACGAGGAGGACGGAAGAAGGAATGAGAATCAATCGTTCACTTTTATTTGACACATGTACGTAATCATATAAAAGGTACATTGAAATGTAAGGAAACATAAAACAAACGTAATTCAGATGAAAGGAAACAAAGTGGAAAGGACAGAGGAGATGAGGAAACAAAAGAGGAGAGGTAAGAGAGAGAGCAAAGAGGAGATGAGAGTTAAGACGAGATGAACGGAAAGGAAAGGAGAGGAAGAGAGAGTGAGGAAATTGGAAGTGAAGAAATGAAAGGGAAGAAGAGTAAAGAAGAGATGAAAGGAAGAGAGGAGGAAGGAAGGAAAGGGAAGAGAGTAATGAGGAGGGAGGAGTAGAGGAGTCTTTTAGGAATCTTTTATCTAAAACTAAAATAAAGATGATAGATTGATAAGACCGTTTCGGTTTTAAAGGCCTTAAATGCAAAGACATTCATTTTATGACTTGTATAGAGCTCCTAAGTTCAGTCAGTGCTGATTTATTTCTAAATCTAGAAATATCTAATACTGCTTCAAGTGAAACTGAAATTCCGACTGACCATATCAAGAAAGGAGAAACACCATTTTCAGCCATGCTCGCAGCTCTGAGGATGGTAATGTCTGTCAGTTGTTCCAGACTGAAATATCTCAACAACTATGGGATGGATTGAAAAAAATGTGGTGCAGAATGTCTGCATGTCTAATCTCCAGCCATTATAAGTGGGTTTTGTGTTTCTGTTGGCAGATATTAGATGCAGAGGCACACGTCAGGTGGATTTCCACCCCTGCAGCTTTATTTTTAGATCTTCAGTGAAGTGTTTTGATGGCTTGTCCTGATCTAAAATGTATTGATTCTGAACAGACAGCGTTTGATTCTCTAACGTCAACAGGAGGAACAAGCATTTAACTGGTCATCCGTCACAATAGAGGAATTTATATGTAACCAGCATAAAGTGAGTTTATTTATAAGTGATGGTTAATAGTCTCTATTTCCATCCCATTTCTGTAAATCAAATCAAATACAAAAAACTATGTGGGCGGACTTTTGTTTTGTTTGATGTTGTGACTGTTGAACTAAAGAAACTGCAAGACTGTAAACATAACAGTCCTTTGTTGTATTATGTACGCACGGAAGCACAATGAGCACACAATTAAGCATGACATGATTCAGCCACATGAAGGCGCCATGTTCTTACCTTCTTATGGCAGAAACAGGTGCACACAAAGTCAGTGGGGCAAAGTAACTAAGTACATCCACTCAAGTGCAGTTAGAGGTACTTTACTTGAGTATTTCCATTTTATGACATTTATACTTTTAAAAATGTGTGTGCTTTTTATTACATTTGTCTGGCAGCTATAATTATTGGTTACTTCTATCAGATTAACATTTTATATTGAAGAACATAATAAAATAATACGCCTTGTTAAAGAATCAGTGGATTCCAAACTTCTTGGCTTATTACCCCCTTACAATTTATTTTACACATTGATGCGTCAGTATTAACAATCTAATAATCTCATGAATGATAATATATCAGGTGCACAGGACATTTAAAAAAGTTTAACGTTGATACTTTTGAAAACTGATAAAAAAAATTTACTTTTACTTTAGTTGGATTTTTAAACCAATGTATTATTACTTTTTACTAATACAAGTGGAAATTGGTCCTAAAGTTGTTCTGTAGTGGACAACAAGGTGGACATTTGCTCAAGAGACTGACAGAAACAAAGAAAGAAGAAAAGAGTCAGAGATGCCTGTAGGCAACATGATTTCACACATGTGAGATTGATCACTTTTTGAATTAGAGGCGGTGTTGGTCTCTGGTCTTTTGTCTCTTAAATGTCAGGAAAAGCCAACAAATGTACTGATTCCTTATTCTAGACTACACCTTAGAGTCTGACATATACAGGTTATCTGAAGCTGCAGGGCACTCAGAGACTTTGATTATACGCTGTTGTTACTTGATCAAAAGGTTCAAATCCCTTCATATTGTTCGATACTGTAAACAGTTCAAAGCTCGTCTTTTGAGTGCGTCACTCTCTCAGAGTCTTTTTACTGTCCTCATTTCTTCATGGGGCTTCGTTGATTTGTGACAGATGAAGTAAATATCGTTCAATGTTGTCATCAATGTCACAAACATCAGTTGAAACCTGGCAAGTTTTTTCTCTCTGTCTCCCTCCCCTCTCTGCTCATTTCTCACTGTTTCAAAATCCTACTGAGAATGATGCAACCATACAGTAACCCCCCCCCCAACACACACACACACACACACACACACACACACACACACACACACTTTCTGAAATCAGACTACGTAAGAAGTATTTGATCTACACTTAGTCTGAGTTCATTCACAAACAGAAAACCTCATCTTCCTAACTGTCTGTGTTGTATGTCTGTTTTTCAACCTGTCTGTCTGCCTGTCTGTCTGTTTATGTAGATCAGGGTCCCCCAGTTGTAACTGGACCTACTTTAATTTTATTGGTCTTCAGATGTTTTCTGATATTCTGGCTGATTAGACCTCTCTTCAAGGTATATCTGTGCTGGCTGATCTCTATAAAATGTAAAACAATCGTAAATGTGTATATTGTCCCGCCATAACAGGTGCGAGAGTGGCATCGGTGAGATGTGAGTGAAGCTCTAGCCTCAGTTAATGCCTCAAATGTCTTCTCAAATCATAGTTGAGAAAGTTGTTTAACAACACTTAATGCTGTTTGAAAGTATCTATTTTCTATATAGTTTCTTTGTTTCTTTGTTTTAAATATGGTTACTGGAGTCTCCTTTCCCAAATCAAGGCCGTATACCCAACTGGGCAACTAGAGCAACTGCATCGGGGCCCCAAAAGTGGCAGTTTTATGTCAAGCAACACATTTTGTCATTTCATGTGGAGGACTTGTTGGTAACAACACTTGCAGTTTTGAAGTTATTTCGAGAATCCTTAAATAGCATTTTGTCCATCTGGATAAGTTGCAACTTCATTTCCAAATTCAAACAAAGATGACAGCTGGAAGTGACTTCTCCTTCTCCAAATAAGCCTTTTCCACAGAAAACATTTTTTTGACTTGTCATAGTATTAAAAGCACAGGTGTTACTAATAACACAAACAGTGGCTCAGTGCTATTTGAGCTGCTACAAACATGTCTTCTTTGAAAAAGGCCTGTTACACAGAGATTCATCTGGTACATTGATCTATATTAATGTTATTTTCCTTCACTTTATACTTGTGTGTATCATAATACATATCTTGTGTCATAAGTGTTGAACAACTTTCTTGTTTTTTGAAAGATCACTGGTGATCATAGTCCTGAGAAGAGGTCAAGTCAGCCAAACGTGAAAACACCTGTGTACTATGGGTGTGTGGAGACTTTAATCACCTTGTCCTCAGCACTACAATCATATCCCTCCTCCTAATGGAGAGGTAGTCCCTGACCTCCACTTTCAATCACAGTAAAACCTTCGCAGAGGTTCTTATCAGAAACCCTCAATCTTTCAAACTGACAGTTCTCCAACAAAGAAGGGAAAGACAGCTTGATGTACCCTTTGTAATTACTGGGGATTTATCTGGGACATGTTGCACAATATGATTAATGATGGTACTTGGTTGCTGGAGTGATGATTCCTATTTGTAGATTTGTGGGATGATATCAGCTGTCAGCTGCAGTCAAAAACATAAACACACTTCTTCCTCTGGCAGATAGATCCAATCAAACTCTCCTCAACTGAGTAGTTCAAATATTACAAACTGCTTCAGACTCTATTGACACAGCCCAGCGTGTCACCAGTATTTCCCATCAGCAGTTAAACTGCTGAAGCTGAATAAGGACATTCAATAAGGAAATGTTGCCAGGCAACTATATGCTGACTATTGGATGATATTGCTTAGCAACTACATTTGTTTGTAGGATGTTAAAAACGGAACCTCACAGCGCTGCATGCGTGAGATACAGGGGCCACACATATACTATATATAAGAAGTGAACGTAGTCATCGTGACGTCACCCATTGGTTTGTGGACTACGTTTTTGAAGCCTTGATTTTGGCGTCTTGGTTTTTGCAACCAATGAGATGATGGAGCAAAGTATAACCAAACGCTGGCATTTTTTTTAAGGCGAAAGAAAATGTTTCAAATAACTTTCATGAACTGATAACACACTAGGAAAGGGTTACATTTGTAAGAAGAAAACATGGGGAGCACCCAAACCAGACAACGCTGTGATAGCAAGCTGTCAATCTCAAGGTAGCCACACCCTAAAGCATACACTGCTTTATTGTCTATTTTACTCTAAATGGGACCATAACTTACAAAATTAACATCATGCTGTGTTGTAGAAGACATGAAACTAGCAATTGAGACCATAAACGTATCAGGAACAAGTTTACTGAGGTAATAGATCAAGTAAGAAGTAGGGTCATTTTATCACAGACGTCTATACAACCAGAGGAGTCGGCCCCTGCTAGCTATTAGAAAGAATGCAGGTTTAAGGCTTTTACTTCGGCTTTTCCGCTTGGGGCCACACGGGTGTCATCGTGGCCAAATTACCTTCAAAAAGACTGTGTAACCTTAAAACCAAGCAGAATAAAATCATATGCACAGCGACTGTAACAACCGCTGGACTCAATCAAAACCATCCACATCCTCCACACAGGAATCTGCTGAGAGGGAATCCATGTATCTACACCACAGTATGAGACAGGTACCACATCAGTCTCATACTATTTTCTACATCTGATTGTTCCAGCATTTAATCTTTCATCTAGAAAAATTAGATGTTAGTCATTTTTTACACATGTAGGTATATAAAATATTGCACAAGGACCTCCCCATGATGCACATCTCCTGAGCATGGACCAACTACTGTGCCAGCATCATCCAACACCAGTAACACCCCTCACTTCTGTAGTTTCCTCGATCTGAAAGCCATATTTTCACAAACCCAATCATTCACAGACATGTGTATTTTTTATGGAAAAATATTGGTTGGCCAAAATTGACAGTTTTCACAAGAAAGTGTTTTGTTTTTTCTACCAAAGATAGTGAAATGTCCAAATATTAAGATAAAGCCAACATGCCATTAGTCTCGACTAGAATCAGGGTGGGAATCGAGGCTGCCTCAACTTACACTTTGGCTAGCTGTTTCCCTCTGCTTCTAGTCTTTACGTTAAACTAATCGTCTCTTGGCTGTAGCTTCATATCTAACATG
Source organism: Cottoperca gobio (assembly GCF_900634415.1). NCBI lineage: Eukaryota > Metazoa > Chordata > Actinopteri > Perciformes > Bovichtidae > Cottoperca > Cottoperca gobio. The sequence goes on from NC_041358.1 coordinate 11,875,846, forward strand.
CAGACATTTAAGTTGTAGCTATCTTCCCATTTAACTAAGGACAAGAAAGGATTAGGCATGCAGTGGTGATGGCTAAAGTTGGGTTAAACTAGAGAACTAGGAATGCATTATGTCAGTACTGGCCCTCCAAGTACAAATGTGTGTGTGGGTGTATTTATGCGTGTATTGTGAAAGGGACGGTATCTTTCTATTGAATCATTATTGGACATTTCCCACACATTAAATACTGCACTATGAATGCACTATTGATGCAATATTGTTTTAATTTTATACAGAACTTTTAAGAGAGTTATTTCAGCACAATTTTACAATTGAATTTAATTACATTAAATACAGTTTAGTAGCTGCTGTTGACAACAGACAGTCACTGATACGCTGTCATCCTGTGATCTTACAGGCTGTGCGAAAACATGATTGAAACCAATACCAGTCAGCTCCAGTCAGGAAAGATTTCAGGCTTAGCAGGATTTCGGGATTTAATCACTATGTTACTGCACACTTGGGCTAGAAGAAACTCTCATCTGTGGGGCATCCCAGTGAATCCGTGGGCTCAGGTGAATACCATGTACTTGTGATGTTGTGGGCTCAAATCTGGCTCCAGGTATACCCCCCCCCCCCCTTTCTCTCTCAGTCATCTCCTCTGCCACTGCTCTGCATGCAGTCTAATGAAGCTGAACAAATCCAAAAGCTTTATATCTGACAGAGCTGTGAAGATGAGATGTTTCCTCCTACGCAGGCAGGCAGACAGGCAGTAGCTCGAGAGACCCGAACACCTCCAACTGTAGCTACTGTAATGCTATGGAATATCTGATTATCTCTCACTGATATCAAAGAGGAAGGCTGCAGCCTCCATCTGAGCGGCTAGTTAAACTGATAGATTAATTGTGTAGATTTATATCTGCAGCGAGGATCTGAATTCATTGTGTGAACTGATATCAGACCTGTAGTCACTGCACAGCTTCACAAACATACAAACTGTATACACAATCTCTTTAGTTTACCTATGACAAATTCCAAAACCTGCTAGGCTGCCATGTTAGTCAGTTCTCTTCCAGTTGACAAGATGGAGCAGAGTTTTATGAGCAGAGTGAGTCAGTTACATCAAGATGGTTGGAAGGAACATTTCTCCATTCAGGCGGAGGAGTGTGCAATCACAGGCAGAGAAAGCACACAATGCTCTCAGTTCTATATCTATTGACTACCTATATGATGTTATTTAATTATTTTTATATTAATATTTTAATTTTAAATTATCTATATATGTAATAATATTTGAGATTGTCAAGGATTTTGATTATTATTTAATTTTTTAAATAAAGCTCAAGCTAAATTAAGCTTCAAGCTAAACTCAATTCCTAAAAGAACTTTAAGTTTTAGTGCAGTCAGTGCCGTATCTAGGATTTTAAATATATCTTGATTTCAAATTCCCCCTCAGACATTTTTGACAAGCAAATACATCTTGAAATGTCCCTTTTATTTACTCATTCAACTGTTAACTTACATTTTCTGTAAACTGTATCTACCTACATTATGGTCTATATGTCTTTCCAAAGACTTGTCCACACTGCCATGTCAATCTCGTGGAAAAACTAAATCCCTTTTATTGTTATTTAGTTTGTGCATATAAACAGCAAAATCAGCGTAACACAAATGTGTGTGTCACCCAGGATAGTGCAGTGCAAAAATGAATTCTCGTTCTTAGCTTTAGTTGAGAGTTGCTATATCTTTACAGAAATTACGTAGTTTCCTCCAACATTACATCACATGCCGATGGTCTGATTGAAGCATTTCTTGGTCTCTTACACTCACACACACACACACACACACACACACACACACACACACACACACACACACACACACACACACACACACACACACACACACACACGCGCACACACACATTTTGTTTCACAGGTTATATAGGCTATGATTTAGTATTTAGAGAGACTGTCTGTATGTATGTAAAGGACCCAAACCAGGGCAAAGATCTGTTATATGGATGCTGAAATGTTGACTGTCTTCCACTAACAATCATTGTCATTACCAATTAGTCTGTACAACAAATATCAATAAATCAATAGTTTTGTAAATAACAATACTCATTATAAATGTTCCAGAGCACAATGTAATGGATTGGCATTGCTTGTTTTAACCAACCAACCAACTAAAACCAAAAACATATTTAGTTAATTATCAAATATGACAAAGAAAGGCAACAGTTCCTCTCATATAAGAAGCTAGAACAAGTGACATTCAACATGTTGACTTAAAAAATGTTTTGCTTTACTTGATTATCAATGTAGCTGCCCATTATTTTTCTCTTGATGGAATAATCAACACATCCTTTCAGCTCTACATGTATGGATTAAGTGTATGTATCTACAATCTTTGTTATTACTAAGGAGACAGAAAATGATATTATTTGTGCTGCATTCCCAAAAGTACAGAAACACATCTATATGTTTGCATCTGTGACTCTCTCTGGCAGGAAGGAGGTCTCAAATCTAGAACCAAATACTACCATTTGTTCCCTACAGGGTACCTTAGCTGTCAAAATATGTTTCTGTCTTGGAAAGATTGTCTATACCAGGTCAGTTTCTTTCTCTGAAGTCCAACCCCAATCTCCAAAAACCCAACATGAGGACAAAAAAAGACTTCCTGCAGATGAAACTTTTCACACCTGATTTAAAACATCCTAAAAATGTTTGAGGTGTCCTCAGGTGCTCGGGCAGAAGAGAGGAGGGAGAGCGGCCGAGCAGAAAGCCAAATCCCCTGATTGTGCACAGCTGAGTCCTGAGGGCCCGAAGGAGCCGGCTGACGCCTGAACTGAGGTGACTAATGGAGGTTTTAGGGAATCCTGATGGCACAGATGGCTGGCAGGAATACCATTTCACTAACTGCGATTTGAATCCAACACATGACCTGTGACTCATTGTCTCTTTTTATGATCTTCCTAGATTGTAACACAGACATGGGGTACCAGAACCCTGACCACTTGTTAACTCACACATCTATCCACACCAATAAAAAGCTGCCAATCATCCAATTCAGTGACATATATATATACGGATAGATGGATTCCTCCACTAGAAGCGGCCTCTACATCTTTCTAGGTTACAGTAGCATTGAAGCTTTTCTGGACTTGTGGGACAGCGTGATGCTGCACAGCCCTGATACAGGAGTAGAGCTGGAGCGTTATGTAATTAATACTCCTCCTATGCAGATACAGTAGGCAAGCCTAGAAATCCTGGCCTCAGCTGTAACTTTAGCCCGGAAAGGACTGACAAAGCCCATATGTACGTGTCATTTTAAACACTCTGGCTCCTCTAATCTCATATAGACCAGCAGCTCTTGACTCAGCTAAAGCCTTTGCATACTGTAAAACAGGCATCCCATGTAATATACAGTAACCTCCTTTAGAGCCACGCAGCATGCAGAGAATCTGTCTTTCTCTGACTCACCCACCCACACACACACACGCACACACACACACACACACACACACACACACACACACACACACACACATATATATATATATATATATATATATATACATATATATATATATATATATATATATATATATATATATATAAAACATACAGCCCAAAGAAAACCCCAGTTTACCTGCAATCCCACAATTCACAGTGCTGGCAAGGACAGGTGACTGGTGAAGCCAAGACAAGACAGAGAAAAGTAGTGAGGGGCTTCTCTTACCAACAAATCCCCCTTCTTCAGGAATCCTTTCCTCTCCCTTCAGTCGGCTTCTTCCAGCGCTCCAGCTTTCATCTTTCCAGTAAAGAGAGCGAAGGATTTTAAATAATTAGCATTCCTCTTGCTCTTGTCTTTTCTCTCCGTCTCTTCCAGATTTCTCCACAGTCTCCGAGAGGGGGAAGCAGGAGCATCAGTGATACACTGCCGAGCGCTCCGCTGCAGGAGGCTGAACGTCAATCACACAGGTAACCAAGGGAACCGCTGGGCCCGCCTACCCTACAACAACTCCCACCCCCACCCCCTACAGCCAACGCTGATTGGTCGGCTGACGGAGAACCAGAAGTCCTCGCAGATCCACAGATGGTACACTGAGAGCTGTGGTGGGATCATGTACAGAGCCAAACAAACAGTAGTGGATTGCGGTACTTGAACTTTCTCTCTCTGACTTCAGAGCCGACCGCTTTATTTTACAGTTGCTTAGCAACAGACTGGAATGTGAGAGTGTGAGTTGCAGAACAGGAGAAGAGATGTGGGAGAGGGAGAGGAGTTCAAGTCCTCAACTCTCTCGCTGTGTGTTTCTCTCTGTGTTTCTCTCTCTGTGTTTCTCTCTCTGTGTTTCTCTCTCTGTGTTTCTATCTCTGTGTTTCTCTCTCTGTGTTTCTCTCTCTGTGTTTCTCTCTCTGTGTTTCTATCTCTGTGTTTATATCTCTGTGTTTCTATCTCTGTGTTTCTCTCTCTCTGTTTCTCTCTGTGTTTCTCTCTGTGTTTCTCTCTGTGTTTCTATCTCTGTGTTTCTATCTCTGTGTTTCTCTCTGTGTTTCTATCTCTGTGTTTCTCTCTGTGTTTCTCTCTCTGTGTTTCTATCTCTGTGTTTCTCTCTGTGTTTCTCTCTCGTGTTTCTATCTCTGTGTTTCTCTCTGTGTTTCTATCTCTGTGTTTCTCTCTCTGTGTTTCTCTCTGTGTTTCTATCTCTGTGTTTCTCTCTGTGTTTCTATCTCTGTGTTTCTCTCTGTGTTTCTCTCTCTGTGTTTCTATCTCTGTGTTTCTCTCTGTGTTCTATCTCTGTGTTTCTCTCTGTGTTTCTCTCTCTGTGTTTCTCTCTCTGTGTTTCTCTCTGTGTTTCTATCTCTGTGTTTCTCTCTCTGTGTTTCTCTCTCTGTGTTTCTATCTCTGTGTTTCTATCTCTGTGTTTCTATCTCTGTGTTCTATCTCTGTGTTCTATCTCTGTGTTTCTATCTCTGTGTTTCTATCTCTGTGTTTCTATCTCTGTGTTTCTCTCTCTGTGTTTCTATCTCTGTGTTTCTATCTCTGTGTTTCTCTCTCTGTGTTTCTATCTCTGTGTTTCTATCTCTGTGTTTCTCTCTCTGTGTTTCTATCTCTGTGTTTCTATCTCTGTGTTTCTCTCTCTGTGTTTCTCTCTGTGTTTCTATCTCTGTGTTTCTATCTCTGTGTTTCTCTCTCTGTGTTTCTCTCTCTGTGTTTCTATCTCTGTGTTTCTATCTCTGTGTTTCTCTCTGTGTTTCTATCTCTGTGTTTCTATCTGTGTTTCTATCTCTGTGTTTCTATCTCTGTGTTTCTCTCTCTGTGTTTCTCTCTGTGTTTCTATCTCTGTGTTTCTATCTCTGTGTTTCTATCTCTGTGTTTCTCTCTGTGTTTCTATCTCTGTGTTTCTCTCTCTGTGTTTCTCTCTGTGTTTCTATCTCTGTGTTTCTATCTCTGTGTTTCTCTCTGTGTTTCTATCTCTGTGTTTCTCTCTCTGTGTTTCTATCTCTGTGTTTCTCTCTGTGTTTCTCTCTCTGTGTTTCTCTCTCTGTGTTTCTCTCTCTGTGTTTCTATCTCTGTGTTTCTCTCTCTGTGTTTCTCTCTCTGTGTTTCTATCTCTGTGTTTGTCTCTCTGTGTTTCTATCTCTGTGTTTCTCTCTCTGTGTTTCTCTCTCTGTGTTTCTATCTCTGTGTTTCTCTCTCTGCGTTTCTCTCTCTGTGTTTCTCTCTATCTCTGTGTTTCTATCTCTCTCTGTGTTTCTATCTCTGTGTTTCTCTCTCTGTGTTTCTCTCTCTGTGTTTCTATCTCTGTGTTTCTATCTCTGTGTTTCTCTCTCTGTGTTTCTCTCTCTGTGTTGTCTCTCTGTGTTTCTCTCTCTGTGTTTCTCTCTCTGTGTTTCTATCTCTGTGTTTCTCTCTGTGTTTCTCTCTCTGTGTTTCTATCTCTGTGTTTCTCTCTGTGTTTCTCTCTCTGTGTTTCTCTCTCTGTGTTTCTCTCTGTGTTTCTATCTCTGTGTTTCTCTCTGTGTGTTTCTCTCTGTGTTTCTATCTCTGTGTTTCTCTCTGTGTTTCTCTCTCTGTGTTTCTCTCTCTGTGTTTCTCTCTGTGTTTCTATCTCTGTGTTTCTCTCTGTGTTTCTCTCTCTGTGTTTCTCTCTCTGTGTTTTCTATCTCTGTGTTTCTATCTCTGTGTTTCTATCTCTGTGTTTCTATCTCTGTGTTTCTATCTCTGTGTTTCTCTCTCTGTGTTTCTATCTCTGTGTTTCTATCTCTGTGGTTTCTATCTCTGTGTTCTCTCTCTGTGTTTCTATCTCTGTGTTTCTATCTCTGTGTTTCTATCTCTGTGTTTCTCTCTCTGTGTTTCTCTCTCTGTGTTTCTATCTCTGTGTTTCTATCTCTGTGTTTCTATCTCTGTGTTCTCTCTCTGTGTTTCTATCTCTGTGTTTCTATCTCTGTGTTTCTATCTCTGTGTTTCTATCTCTGTGTTTCTATCTCTGTGTTTCTATCTCTGTGTTTCTATCTCTGTGTTTCTCTCTCTGTGTTTCTCTCTGTGTTTCTATCTCTGTGTTTCTATCTCTGTGTTTTCTCTCTGTGTTTCTCTCTGTGTTTCTATCTCTGTGTTTCTCTCTCTGTGTTTCTCTCTCTGTGTTTCTATCTCTGTGTTTCTATCTCTGTGTTTCTATCTCTGTGTTTCTATCTCTGTGTTTCTCTCTCTGTGTTTCTATCTCTGTGTTTCTCTCTCTGTGTTTCTATCTCTGTGTTTCTCTCTGTGTTTCTATCTCTGTGTTTCTCTCTCTGTGTTTGTCTCTCTGTGTTTCTCTCTCTGTGTTTCTCTCTCTGTGTTTCTATCTCTGTGTTTCATCTCTGTGTTTCTCTCTCTGGTTTCTATCTCTGTGTTCTGTCTCTCTGTGTTTCTCTCTCTGTGTTCTCTCTCTGTGTTTCTCTCTGTGTTCTATCTCCTGTGTTTCTCTCTCTGTGTTTTCTCTCTCTGTGTTTCTCTCTGTGTTTCTCTCGTGTTTCTCTCTCTGTGTTTTCTATCTCTGTGTTTCTCTCTCTGTGTTTCTCTCTCTGTGTTTCTATCTCTGTGTTTCTTCTCTGTGTTTCTCTCTCTGTGTTTCTATCTCTGTGTTTCTCTCTGTGTTTCTATCTCTGGTTTCTCTCTGCTGTTTCTATCTCTGTGTTTCTCTCTCTGGTTTTCTCTCTCTGTGTTTCTATCTCTGTGTTTCGTCTCTGTGTTTCTATCTCTGTTTTTCTCTCTCTGTGTTTCTATCTGTGTTTCTATCTCTGTGTTTCTCTCTGTGTTTCTATCTCTGTGTTCTCTCTCTGTGTTTCTCTCTCTGTGTTTCTATCTCTGTGTTCTCTCTCTGTGTTTCTATCTCTGTGTTTCTCTCTCTGTGTTTCTCTCTGTGTTTCTATCTCTGTGTTTCTATCTCTGTGTTTCTCTCTCTGTGTTTCTCTCTCTGTGTTCTCTCTCTGTGTTTCTATCTCTGTGTTTCTATCTCTGTGTTTCTCTCTGTGTTTCTATCTCTGTGTTTCTCTCTCTGTGTTTCTCTCTCTGTGTTTCTCTCTCTGTGTTTCTATCTCTGTGTTTCTCTCTCTGTGTTTCTCTCTGTGTTTCTATCTCTGTGTTTCTATCTCTGTGTTTCATCTCTGTGTTTCTCTCTCTGTGTTTCTCTCTCTGTGTTTCTATCTCTGTGTTTCTCTCTCTGTGTTTCTCTCTCTGTGTTTCTATCTCTGTGTTCTCTCTCTGTGTTTCTCTCTCTGTGTTTCTCTCTCTGTGTTTCTATCTCTGTGTTTCTCTCTCTGTGTTTCTATCTCTGTGTTTCTATCTCTGTGTTTCTCTCTCTGTGTTTCTCTCTCTGTGTTTCTCTCTCTGTGTTTCTATCTCTGTGTTCTCTCTCTGTGTTTCTATCTCTGTGTTTCTATCTCTGTGTTTCTCTCTGTGTTTCTATCTCTGTGTTTCTATCTGTGTTTCTATCTCTGTGTTTCTATCTCTGTGTTTCTCTCTCTGTGTTTCTCTCTGTGTTTCTATCTCTGTGTTTCTATCTCTGTGTTTTCTATCTCTGTGTTTCTATCTCTGTGTTTCTCTCTGTGTTTCTATCTCTGTGTTTCTCTCTCTGTGTTTCTCTCTGTGTTTCTATCTCTGTGTTTCTATCTCTGTGTTTCTCTCTGTGTTTCTATCTCTGTGTTTCTCTCTCTGTGTTTCTCTCTGTGTTTCTATCTCTGTGTTTCTATCTCTGTGTTTCTCTCTGTGTTTCTCTCTCTGTGTTTCTCTCTCTGTGTTTCTATCTCTGTGTTTCTCTCTCTGTGTTTCTCTCTCTGTGTTTCTATCTCTGTGTTTGTCTCTCTGTGTTTCTATCTCTGTGTTTCTCTCTCTGTGTTTCTCTCTCTGTGTTTCTATCTCTGTGTTTCTCTCTCTGCGTTTCTCTCTCTGTGTTTCTCTCTATCTCTGTGTTTCTATCTCTCTCTGTGTTTCTATCTCTGTGTTTCTCTCTCTGTGTTTCTCTCTCTGTGTTTCTATCTCTGTGTTTCTCTCTCTGTGTTTCTCTCTCTGTGTTTGTCTCTCTGTGTTTCTCTCTCTGTGTTTCTCTCTCTGTGTTTCTATCTCTGTGTTTCTATCTCTGTGTTTCTATCTCTGTGTTTCTCTCTCTGTGTTTGTCTCTCTGTGTTTCTCTCTCTGTGTTTCTCTCTCTGTGTTTCTATCTCTGTGTTTCTATCTCTGTGTTTCTATCTCTGTGTTTCTCTCTCTGTGTTTGTCTCTCTGTGTTTCTCTCTCTGTGTGTCTCTCTCTGTCAGAGGTGTGGATGGATGTTGAATATTTCATCTCTCAGCAGCAGCAGCAGCAGTCTATCTCAGTATTATGGAGGCTGCCGTTGCTTCAGAGCAGCCTGATGTAGGAAGTTAAATTCAGCACTGAGAGTTAGTTATTAGGGCAAGCCTTGGAATTAAAGGCGGTGATTGACAGAAACGTGAAAGTCTTAGTGGTATTTGACATAAAAGGGAAAATACTCTCCATTTAATCTTTAATTGTGGTGCATAAAATCCGGAAGAGTTTACAGCGCAAAGTCTAAGAGATTGAATACGCCTTTAAGTCTACAGTTTGAAGTGAAAGTCCAACCAAGCTATAGCTATTGAGTATGAAACACGGCAGGTTTCACGGAAGTTACACATTTACAAAGGTTTGCAAGTGTTTGCAGCTGCCGAAAAGTATCAAAATGTCGATAAAGAAATCTCAAACCACTCCTGCAACAACATCCACTTCTCTGCTCCCTATGTACAAAACAGTCACAAAAACAAATAAGCCTAAATGCACTACTTCCCTTTCAATCCTCACCCACACTCCTGACAAGCTCTTGTGCAGACAAATGGATTGGTTGACAGGTCAGACCTCCTCTATGCTGACTAAATAACAATAACAAACATTTTTTTAATTTAATGTATATTTCTAGAGTTTAAGCTCTGTCGATGATTCTGGGATGCACGTACGAAGTTACACTGTATACAGAGTATTTAATAAAGACAACTGGAGACACAAGTATGTTGTTACTTCAGTGATGAAGTTGCCACAACCTTCAGTGTAACAGTAAAAGTGATTGTACACACAGCTGTCAGCAGGGGGCACCATTTTCCCTCTCAGTTAAATTGAGAGACTTACTGTGTGTATTGAATTCAACCCAAAATATATTCTTGATATTTGGGAGTGTTGTCTTCAACACAAGCTGACCGAATATGAGCAGAGATACATTTCAACATTGAGATGAATTTGCCTGAAGTCGGAACAGATCCACACTTTATTACTATACCACTTCAGTTTGTTTACCGTCAAAATCAGATATCCGAGTGTCACATTTACACGTTGCAATGTCGCTGAGCGGATTGCGTCATAGTTTTGTGTGTGTGGCACGAGGGAGACACCATTTTGCCTTCGAGATCTGAACACATTTATAGATTCTCTATGAAGCAGTTGGATGTGAGAAAGATCCTCTCAAAGGAGCTGACCTGCTAGAAACTGTCCTTGTAGAGCCCTGTGCTAAAAACCTGTACAGCCAGACTTTCCATCACACAGTCCTGTTCTTTGAACACAACTTAATACCAGTTGTGAGAGTGAGTGTGCTCACTGAGGTCTAGGCCTTTTACTTGTGGTGCTCTGGAGCCAGATGTCCTCTGGACAGCTGCAGCCAGAGTGCTCACTCGAGGGTGAGAAAACATCAGGCAGTCTGAGAATTTGAAAAAAGAAAAAGGTGTGTTATGACAATTCAAATGGATGGAAGAAAACATATGGGCAGTGTTAGCGTAATGTAGTTGGAGTAGAACATGCAGAAACTGAGAGTTATGTTCTGTTTGCTTCAGCAGGAGCTCACAGCCGACAGTCTGACTGTTATAGTAGACTTCTGGGGGGAAAGAACGGTTTAAATAAACACTTTGACACATTTATATACATTACAAAATGACGTTATTTACAAAATAGGCGAGAGTAATGAGTGGTATGTTTGGAAGAACTCACCACTCCCTTGCAAGAAAGTGACACGGGGACAGTTACCAACAAACATACTCTGTAGTTAAGGATCAAACCAAACATGTTTTACAACCTTTGAGTGAGCCGACCCTTCAATTTAATTTATAACAATAAGAGGGAGTTTGTGTTTCGTGTTTGCAACAATCTTTTTGGAGGGGCTAATATTGTTTTGTGTTTTCTTCCAACAGTATTTCAGTTTATGGGTTGACTTTTAGTCTAATATTTAAACAAACTGTTTTCCTTCCTGGTAAACACCAGCTCTGACACCAGATGGAGATGGAATTGATTTGCGGAGACTGCAACATGGTGTTTGGCTCCACTGGGCTGCTTGAGAAACACATAGCACTGTTCTGTATCGGGTGAGAGGTAGGACACCTCCAGCTGCACAAAGACACAGCTTTAAACTTCTTATGATAGACAAACCTGGACCCTAAACGCACAAGAACCCCTGCTCTTGTTGAGGTAAGTGAGTCACACTGATCTAGCAAGGGAGAGTAATGTCTGAGCAGGTGGAAGACGGGAAACAAAGAGACAATTTATATGAGTAAATTTACCGAAAATAATGCAAAAACATATATTTGAAGATGTCAGGATACTTGCAGGAGATGTACTTGAAAGTTTATTTTATATTTCTTAATGGCTTTATAACATGGAGTCACAAACTTCCCATAAAGTTGAGGATTGTTGTTAAAGGGAGGTCCGCTTGGCATGTTGATGGGTCGAAAAATGCAGTGAAAGGTTTGTGACGACAATGATTAAGCACTAGAATTAACAGAATAAATAGCACAACAAATAGTTAATTCAGACAGATGTTTGCAAAGTGTTTTGCTGCTGCTGTATTGGATTGCATATATTGTCCAGGTGTAACCAATAAACCTGTTTAAGGGTCTTGTCTGTCATTACAATTAAGGTACGGATGCAGTGGAACACGCTGCATGTGTCTTTGTGTGCGCAGCTGAGAGGTCAACGAAGCAACATCATCAGGCGGAGGAGTGTGTTGATGCCAAACCAAAGTCAGCAAGAGCAGAAGACAAACCAGCAACCAGTCCGACAGAGAGAGCTGCTCACACACAAGGGCAAACTGAACCACTGCGCCAGCCAACCACACTTCATGTCTCCCGCACTTAAATGCATCTCAAACACAATGACTAAACCATCATTTATCTGCCGTTAATTCCCAGCGAGCCACTGTAGTTTTAGCTAATATTCATAAAATAATTCATAAGAACCCAACAGGGATGAAGGTGTCAGTGCAACACTGTGTGTACACTGTGCACATTCATTTAATTGTCACTTGACCGAGCACTGCAGGAGCTTTCATGGTCTTTGATTAAAAATTCATGTTTGAATATCATTATGTCAGTCAAGACACATTGGAAGAGCAACTTCAAAAAGGGGCTAATGAGGGTATTATATGATATAGACACACACATACTGTACATATGGGAGTGATTTAGACAAACTATTATCAAGGATACATTTTAAGTGTAAATATTAATGATGAAAAACAAACTAATTGTCTCTTCTGACTTCTGACTCAGAAGCCTTTCATCTTATCTTATCTCATCTGGTGAGTACTTTAAAGTATATCAAGATGCTGTAAGTGTGCACATATCTTCCATTTTGTAAAATCTCTTCAATAATGGATTAAGTCATCAGCCAGCAGCTGTCAGAGTGAGTCCCAGGTCACTCTGTGAAGACGGGTACAAGGCAAGAGTACAAAAAGAAAAATTAATAATTTTGCTCGAGGGTGTAACATGTTTCAAGAACTAATTCTGTGCATGAATCTATTCATTTATAAACATGGTCTTTAGGCGAGCGGGGCACCAACTGGCCCAGATAGACGGTGACGAGCAAATACAATAAACGGCTTGAGACCTTGTTAGCCAAATATCCTTTTCAGCCTCTGTGTGTGTGTGTGTGTGTGTGTGTGTGTGTGTGTGTGTGTGTGTGTGTGTGTGTGTGTGTGTGTGTGTGTGTGTGTGTGTGTGTGTGTGTGTGTGTTTGCGTGCGTGTGTGTCTGAGCAGAGCAATAAGACTCACCTGGAGAGTTTGCTGATGGAGCTCAGAGAGCAACAACTGGCTGAATATCTCCACGCATCACAGTAAGTATGTAAATGTATACGTGTAATAATGTATTGTTTTTTTATATGTCTGGTTTATCGATACACGACTGCTGACAAATTTGAATTTGCAGCTTTTCAGTCTGTAACCCCTGACTGTGCTGCCAGAGCAAGCGGGGATACAACAAAGAGTTTATTTTAAGGTGTATTTGTTAGTGTGAATTATGTCCGACGCAGCATTCAAACACAAATGACTGATTCTGCTCTAAGATGAATATTTAGTGGAATATTTCTTTTCTCCTAGCTACTAGATGTCTCAGAGCATTAATTATGTATTGCATTATGCCTGGGTAGTTCCTCATTGCAACATTTGTGGTAGAATAAATTCAATTTCCTATTTGGGTGGATTATGGCTAGGACATCATATACAATATGATTTAATTTAGATGATCTACTGTGTTTTAGATGTCTCTGTACCCACTGATCAGACAGATCCATGAGATGCATCGTGACAGCTATGCACTCCTTTATTGTGCGGATGGCCCTCTCTCCACCCCGATAAAGAATGTACCTTATGTATTTTAAAATCACTCTTTTTGAAGCAAAAACAAGATGGAATGCAGTTTCTTTTCCCCCGCACATTTGTCTGGTTGCTACTAACAAAATCAGTTTATTGACATGTGAATATGTATTAGTTCTACTGAGCCTCCTGGTTAGGTAAATCTGGTATCATTGCTGCAGCAGGAACACACTCAGGTGGGTCAGATCCAGCCATTGTGGCACAAATGATTGACCTGCAGACAGAAACCCAAAGCCTGGAGGAGAACCAACCAGTGAAAACCAGCGAGGCCAAAAGGAACAGTAAGTAAATATGTAGTGCTTGTCACTGTAACTCTGTCAACACAAGCTGTACTCATCGGGGCCTTTATACACTTTACTCAGCTTGAATGTTTCACTCTAAAAACGGATTTCATTCCACAAAGTCTATGCTTATTAGAATCTAGTCCAAATGTATAGCATGCTGAATGCAAAACACACCCGGAACTGGAAGTAGATGCTTTTAATTCTTTGTACACACTGCAAACAGAGAGCAAGTTACCTTTTGGCCCTGAGCCACATCACTGTTGTACTCGTGCCCAGAGGTGAGGCCTCCTCAGCGGGGTCTGAGCTGGGAGCTGCTGGCTGTGGAGCAGGAGAACCAGAGACTAAAGGAGGACATCCTCAAGATCCAGCTGGTCAGGGAGCAACACCATCACTATGACTACTTATTTTAATTTTTTTTACCGTGAAAAGCTATTAACAATTAAAGCCAAAGTTTCATGCCATGTTAAGATAAAAAGTAGTAATCAAATCCCCTATCCACCAACATTTTAGGTACATTTAGGAAATGAAAAGTGAAACAGAATCCTTCTAGTTTAATACAGCCTCTTAATATTGACTCCTTGCACCTTGCATTGCGATATGAGCTGTTCTAAGAATTGCATTTATTGTCTAGGAATATTCTGATTATTATTTATTGTGTAATATGTTGCTTATATGATGTGATGCTGACTCTGTGTACCGAAATCTAAAATAGGGTGGTTGTCTTCTTGTGTTCGTGTGTTCTCCAGCAGCGGTGAGGACTGACCTTGAGCTGATTCAGAGGGAGAACCTCCTGCAGATTGCCAGTTTACAGGCAGAGATGGAGCCCAGGAGACAGCCTCCTCCTCCGCCTCCCCCACCTCCACTCCCACTCCAACCCAAAATGCACATTCATGCACCTCTTTCACTGGTACATAATTTACAGTTGTAGTCCAAAAAAATATTTACATGACTCTCCAAAAGAACACGGCAGACAAGGACTCTTATGAATTCAGTTTTTGTTTTGCTCCAAGTATTTGTGACAGTGTTTGTCTGTGACTCCAGGACAGGTCCCTCTCTGCAAGTTGGACTCCCTAGACTCTCTGGGTCTGGCCCCCTACAACCCTGCGTCAGTTTAATTCTCCATTTCAGTTTAGCTCACATCACTAATCACATTTAAATCATAATAAAGTGTCTGTAAATCACATTAAATCATCCTCTGATCGGCCAAAGTTTTAGGCCACTTACCTTTCTTGAAATGATTATATATTGTCCTCAGAGCTGTTTTTGTGGTTTTCTACGACCTGGTGCTGGGAGTTGACGTCTCTCAGAGGGCGCTGCGTCTGGTGGAAGCTCTTTATTCAGAAGGTCAGGAGGTGGGACCACCGACCCCGCTTCCCCCGGTGCAGTGCCTGCAGGGAGAATCCCTGCCTTACATCCACAGCCTCACCCATGGAAACTACGCCCTCCTGTTGGTCCAACAGCCTGTACCCAGGTGGTAGGAGCAACACCTAGAGAAGAAGAGCCGTTTTTATTAATATACACGGCAGGGGAGTGACTTAAAGGGATAGTTTGGATTGTTTGAAGTGGGGTTGTACGAGGTCTACACAATAACACAAACTAAGGCAGCGGTAGACCAGCAGCTTCCATGTTCTGCGATGTAAAATTTAAGTTTTCATAATGCGAGTGTTCAGTTCTCTGAAGGACAGGGCTGTCTGACAGCAAGGTAAAGCGGGGGAAATATAGCATACACTTAAAGTAATATTATTTTTTGGTGGGTTTTTCTTTGGTTGGCTAAAATCCTTTTTGCTGCTGCTCCTGTCCACAGCAGCAGTTATTAGCTTCTGTGCAGGTACTCCTGTCCGTTTCTCCAGACTGGGGGTGTACTAACCACAATCTCCTGTAGTAACACACTGCCATAAGTACCTCATTCAACCCCACTCAAAACAATCCAAACTACCCCTTTAAAATGTCTAAGCACAAGACTTCAGAACTGGGCTTTGTAAATGGGAAAAAGGGTGGGAAAGGTAAACAACTGTTTTTCAATTATAGCTTTACCATGTAGGCTGACGATGAAAAAAGTATTCCCCAAATTCTCATGCATGTCTCTTGTGAAGGGAGCTTAAGTATAGAGACATCACCGGTTCATCGTATGAAAACAGTACACTATTATTTTTAAAGATAAACATTTAAGTGAGGTGTATTCTCCAGAGAAGATGGAATCAGGCCACCCTCATTTTCACAAAAGAATATTTAATGTGCAGTATTTAAAGCTTCCCCCCCGTAGGATCCAGCCATCATCCTCACTTTCTAAGGGTGGAGGTGCATATTCACAGCCCGGAGGTCTCCAAACTGGCGTCCTGTGGTTGGACAACTGAGCTCGATACAACCAGGTAGAAAAGTATATACAATTGTATGCGGTATACAGAAAAACTAAATTAATTCAGTAAAGGGAGCAGACGCGTCAGGCCTGGCCTACAATTTGTAAGATGACGCAGTTTAGTGACATCATGCTGTTGCTGTTTAACCAGTTGTGGGTCTAAATAGCAGCTTTACTGAACTTCAAATGTTTTCTCTACCTGCAAAGGTAATTAAATTGATTGCACCATCTGGCAGCGTTATCATCAAAGAGCACCACTTGCCTGTTTCCTCAGTTTAACCATATGTCTCATTGAACCATCACTAAATACTGTTGATAAAAAAATAATTACATTTTAAGATTCTAACGGCAGCTCCGTAGTGGCCACTTGAGGGTGCCAGTGTGCAGTCTGCCCATCAGACCATCCTTACACCAGGTTTAAAGACTATACTAACCCTAGTTATTAGATGATCTATTGCCAGACTTTAGCAAATACTGACCCAAACCAGTCACTATAAATACCCAGCTGTGGTAGGATGAACATGCTTTGAAGGAAAACAAATGTAATTCTTTGAACAATCATTGCAATGAAATTACCCAAGTAGTTATACACGAGCATAACATGGGCCAACTAAAAGCCATGCATGTCCTTGACCCCTGCCACTGTCCACAGAAATGCAGCTCTGCCTATTTTTAGCACAGTTGAGGGTTGAAAAGCAGAAAACGTCTCTTACAATCGGGATGCAACATAACATGAAGTTTATGAAAGGGCTCCTCACAAATATGCAGGCACTACAGTGGTTATGCAAGACCGGTATTATATTGAGTCTCGGCACATTGTTAAAATCATCCTTGTGCCATTTAGTTGCAGCCAAACATTTTACAATGAAAATCATTTTCTCAATTAAAGGTTAGTGTACTTAAAAAATATATACAAGTCTATTCACAAGCCTTTCTAGGTTGGAACACAGAATAATTAACGAGTGCCGTGAGAAGCTTCAAGTTCCCGTAAAGTTCAAAGAATTCTGTGACAAACTTACATTTGCAATTTCTTTTTATTAATTTTTACTACAAGTATACAAAACTGGACAGACAAATCTATGAAAATGGATCTTATTTACAGAAACAAAAGTGTTGAAGTTGGAGGGGCGGGACATGCTGTGCTGGTTTTGAAGATCAGGAACGAGACGAGGATGGTCACGCTGAAGACCCGACAGACTGGTTTGCAGACTACAGGAAACAAGAAAAGAGAAATCACAAACATGAAAGCTTCAGTGTGTCTGATGTTGCAGACTGCTGGTTTGTCCTGTAAAGAAATTACACCACTGCCATTTTATCCAATAATGGAACTAGAAAAGACTTCAGACAGACTGTCATTAGTTCTTTTGTTGAAGTTTCCAAAGACGTGAGCTTCAATGAAAATAGAAGGCATGTCACAATTTATGACAATTCAACCACAGTAACAGCCGATGCTGCATATCGTATTACAAGTGCTCTGTGGAAGCTCAGCATTATATTTTGCTTCTACACAGATAAAAGCCACCACAAATTATTTCAGAGAAGTGACTTTCGGGGAGAAAAAATAAAAGTCTGGTCACCTTTATGGTCTCGGATCATTTTAACCAATGCAATGGTTTCATCATGTTGATAACAAACCATACGCGTTCAAGCATCAAATTACAGAGGACTCCTCCCAACTTCCTTGTAGGCTGTTATGTACTTTTGATAAGAAGCCCTCCATACAAGCATACGGTAACACGACAGCTTTTTCAGATTCCTTCATTTACCGAAAAAACAACCAGAACCCGAATTAAGACCGGACTGGAACTCCACCAGAAACCATATTCAAGTAGTAACTTCAGTATGTGGAGCTGTGACTCCCATCTAAGCAGGGTAGCATCCTAAAAAAAAAAAAAAAAAAAAAAAAAGGCACAATCTTTTTGGAGTGCCGTCCTGGAAACGCATATAAGACATGAGCCTATCACTCGCCTCCTGTGATTTTCCCTCCTGGACTTCATTGCCGTTGCTGGCACTAGAGTCACCGCAGGCCATTAACTGTGGCTTCCTGTTTCGCTTGTTTAGCGTCAGTGTCCTTTACTGGGCTCTCCTCCTCGGGTTTCCTCTGTAGAAACATAAAACCGGTCAAAAGGGGGAGGGGAAAGAGAATTCTGAACGCTGCTGTGCACTGATTTATTCAGTGCAAACAACCCTTGAAAAAACAAACAGTTGACATTCAGGAGAGGGAAACTGGAATCTAATGTGGACACGTCACAGTCAAACACTGAGTCATGCACACAAATCAGCCAATATCAAACTTAATTTACAGCATTAAGCAGTACCACAACGACAGTAAAGTAACCAACAGAAGTCACAACACACAAGCTGAAGATCGACATTTGCAGAAAGCACATGACATCCAAAGCACGTACGTTCCAATATAAAGCGAGCGGTACACGTTTCAACATGCAGGCGATTATTCTGCCAGGAGTCAGCTGTCAAGATTTGTTTTCCTCAATTATTAAATGATTGAATTTCAGTGCGCAGAATGGAAAGCAAAATGACAGTCACAGGTATGAAATTGGCTGCAATCAAGGAGAAAGAAAACAAAAATTGGTGGGAACTGGCAAAAGGGACATTTGTGGGACTCACTTTTTTCCTGACAAGGTGAGAGATGTTCGAGACGGTTTTGGAAGACGAGGCGCCGTCAGACGATTTAACTGGGATCTGAAATGGTAGAGTTGGGTTTGTTTTGCTAAGGGACATTGTCTAGGGCGTTCAGTCTTGTTACACAACAAACAGGGCATTTAGCAGTTCTTACCTTGCTGACTGTTGCAAATACTGATGATGATGAGCCGCCATTTTCGCATGGGAATGCCGATGAGGTTGAAGCTCCGCCCTGCAAGAGGAACATCAGTTAACCAGGAACTGAAGCAGCTTTGATAGCTTTTGTACATATATACTAATTCCAACAACTTCTAGGAAGGTATTTTACAAAAAAGTAAACTTGCAAACCAAGTTAAAATCTTGGATGTTTTCAGGCCCCAACAGTGTACATCTTATTGTCCTGTGTACTCACTAGTGTCTGCTGGATGGCTATGGAGGCAGTGCTGGCTGTTCTCTGGCTTTCCTTGGCATCCTCAACCTTTTCCTTGATGTCGGGCAGAAGCTGCTTCAGCTCGTCCATCTCGTTCTTCTCTTCTGCAGCCCCATCTGCTGCGTTTATCACCTCCTGCAACATGGCTATACACACGCGGCTGATTAGCTCAACTAAAATGTAATAACAGGAACAGTGCAGACCCTCAGCTGAGGTTACATTTTTGGACAGGTCGCAGTATCTTTTAAAAGCACGAGTAGACTCTACAATATGTCAGTCACCTCATTTATGCTCATCTAAATATTCCACAGACAAGAGTAAGAGCACAACAGCTCTGAAAATGCTGGTCTCCTGTGAAAGAACTCCGTGCACTCTTACCCAGACGAGTCTCGATGACTTTTATAGAGCTGTTGTAATGCTGGATGGCCTGGCTGTACTGATCCATGTAGCAAAGTGTAGTGGCAACGTGGTAGTGGGTCTCAGCCAGCAGACGACTGTGGGGAGGCAAGTGCTTGAGCTGCAGAGCAAGACACTCCTGGAAGTCTTCTAGCGCCTGGGGATAGTTACCTGGGGAAAGGGAACACATGAGACAATAGGGTCACATTTAGCTGGCTCTGCAGTGGTACCAGTCGTCACTCTAGTGTCGCATGAAGGAAGATTGGAAGTTCAGCCTCAAATGATAGTGAATAGACATTCACAAGTCAGAAGAATAATTTAAGGGTTTGAATCAGAAGATAGTCTGTGAGGGGAGGTGGGGGGGGGGGGGGAGGTGGTCCACCAGGTGAAAGAGACAAGTCCATCCTAGAAATACTGCATACCAGATTCAGCACTGACTTCTCCAAGTTTTAGATATGCCTGGGCTGCCATCAGCTGGTCATCTTTACCTTCCTTTCTGTGGGGATGAATAAACTGAATCAACTTCACTGCATATTGTCTCACATCCTCAAGCAGGGCCCTCATTAACTATAAAGTCTGAATTGGTATGAAGTGACCTGCTTTTACCCTTTCCAGTCACTCTTTAAAAATGCAGGTGGCCTTGATGTTGTGCCATTAGCTTCATCTCACATTGTTGCCCTTACCTTTTGTAGATGACTTTAGCTACCTCCAGCATCTCCCACGCCAACTGCAAATTCCCAACTTCGTCCTCTTCCTGAAGAGGAATGCAGACAGAATCAAAAACATTCCCAACTGCGTGTTGTTATTTTTTTATTTAAGTCTGGGTACTCACTTTATCCTGGCCATGTTTCTCTCCATCTTCATCATCATCATCATCATCATCTGTTGAAACAGGAGGATAATTACAGAAAGCTCAATAATCATTTTAGTTGTGACTGAAGTGGAAAAAGACAAATGCTAAAAATATTTCCCCTAAAGTTTAGTAAAACTTGCTCTAGTGATTTTCCCTGTGACCTTTTGCAACACCTCTTAATGTGGCCAGTTATAAAATCAAGAAACACCAAGATTGTGCTCCACCCTGCCACACCAACAGTGCCCTGTAGCCAAAGATCAACTGCCCTCTGGTTCCTCATCGTCCTGTTCATCCTCTGACATGGATTCATAGTCTTTTACTTCCCCCGTCTCGCCGGTGGTCTTCTCGCCATTCTGCTCTTTTACCTCCTCCACAGCTTCTTTTACAGGAGCTGCAGTAGGTCTTTCCGCCACGTCGTTCACAGGAGCACCTGGGTTGTTCTCATCGCCATCCACTTCAACTTTCCCACTCACAGGGGAACTTGAGGGTTCCGCTGATCCAGTCACATCATCTTGGCTTTGGAACTTGACCACAACATCTTCCTTTGTCACCTCAGTGTTTCCTTTCCCATCCTCAGACTCCAGCTTGATGTCAACAGCCTCAGTCTTTTCCTTCTCTGCCATTGCATCATACACCTGCTTTCGTAGCTCATCTCTAGTTTTTTCTGCACACGAGTGGCATGTGAAAAATAGGTTCACATTAGATATGCACTAATCAAGGTCAATTCAGCCATGACAAACACCTGCCAGTAAACTCACAACTCATTTAGTCAATTGTTATTCTAATGCATAAATTTGTACACATTTTAACTTATGTTACTGTACAACTGTCAGCTAATTAACTGCCTTGAGTCCTACGTTTTACTAGAACTGGGATTTTAGCATTTAACTGCATCCAAGAAAAATGCACATGAAATTTCTCAAGACAAACTTGCAATACATGGACACATAAAACTGCCTAGACCTACCATACTGGAACCAGTCAATAATATTGCCTTGCAAGGAATCAAAACATGCCATTATTACACCGATTTATATTAATATAATTATCTCCTGATCCATTAATCAGGCAACCCTTTTTTAATAATAATAATACTGACCATCAAGATTGTTGGCACTCTCAATATTTGAGTTGTTCGGCTGCTCTTCTTCCTCAGATTCTTCTGGGACTCCCTCCAGGGCATTTCCAAGGACACTGTTTTCCATCCTATCCAAAACAAAGAGGGTCAAGTCCAAAAAGTGTCAGTCTGAAGTTTTACAATTGTCTGACAGCACATGGCCTTTGTACAGGTCAATGGTAGAACACTGAATTCTGGGCTTTCATCATACAAAACATAAAAAACAAGTGATGCAACATTAATCAAATTTGCATCATCTAACAGTTAAACCAACTGAAATACAGCATTAAAAAAAAAACCCCACAAGTTTTCAGAGGAGAGCCATGCAATTAACCAACCTGGCAAGCTCCAGTAGGGACTTCCCACACAGGAAAAAGGCCTCACCACACTCTTCTGCAGTGTCCCCATACTTTGCAGCCCTGGCAGATAGAAAACACAAGTGTTGAGTGGAGCAAGTTGTTTTGTTTGAGTGTGAGAGAGGGGTTCAAGGTACAGCTTACTGTTACATAATCTAAATCACACTATTGAAGTTAAGTTACAAGCTGAGGTACGAATTGAACTAAGGTAATTATGCATTTCAGATGCAACACAAGATTATTTTTAAAGTTGAGAAAAAAAAAAAAAAAAAAAAAGAAGCATAAATTGTAAATGTTCACTTTCCATTTATCACACACATATTCAGACTCGTACATCCTCAGAAAAGACAACATTAGTGAATACTACAGATTGACGGCAACTATAAACAAATGAACAGTGTTAATATAGTTTGCCATGTTGAGGCAGTCACAGTGCTTTACTATAGCTGCACTCACAGCATGCTGCAGGCGTCCTGGAAGACACTGACAGCGGAAACAACATCTCCCATCACTAGATGCCTGTTCCCTGTGCCAATCAGCTTCTTAGCCTCCTCCGCAACGTCAACAGAGCTGCAGCGGGACAACACGTGTACATAAACAGTCGATGTCAATGTTGAATAATAAAGTGAACTGATGCAGCGGAGTTTACTATGTGGATGCTCACCTGTCTGCTGCAGCTGCGGCTGATGAGGAGCACGGCTTCTCATCGACACTGAAAGTCAACAGAGTTCAAACAGGAGTTCAGTCAATGCCAACAATAAGCGAACAGACCTGATTCTGAAGTACAGCCACAGTGGACACACCTAACCTCTAATGTTGACTCATAGTTTAAACTCAGTGTCGAGATGTTAGCTACGCTTTATTGACGTTAGCACAGTTTGGTTGTTAGCCGACCAGTCTACCAGCGGGAGTGATAGTGATGCTTGTTAGCAGCACTTGAAGCCACCACAAGGTACATTTGATCATCCTTTCAGTTACAAAGTTACCAGTCAATGACTGTTAGTGTGCACAACCTAGATGTAATGAAACAACGCAAGGTGGTCAACGTTAGCCGTGTTATCTAGCTAAAGGCTACCTAGCCGTTTCCCCAGCGTACGTTACACAGTGAGAAATTACAACGAGTCTTACCTCCCATAGCTTGACGCCGCAGACGTTTCCTCTGGCATTTCAGGACGGTAGTACAGACGGCGGAGAGAGACAAAACAGGCGGTGTCGATTCCAGGGAACGAACTACAGATTTACCTTCTGTGAGGGTCTTTGTTGGCGCGCTTAAATAGCGAAAAGAAGGCTTTCTATTTCCGCTTAACTTGGAACGCGGGAGATTGGAGTTAAAGGGACCGCAGCAAGTATCACGATGCATTCAGGAGCCTTGGAAGAAAAGAAAAACAATAGATTCAAAGTAGAAACGCTTTAATGTCAAAGACAAACAAAAACATATTAGCTGCGTACCGATTGGCACACACAATTCCTAAACAATAACAAGTGGATATTTTGTTTGAGTTTGCATTTGATTTATACATTTTTCAATACGCTCCAGATGGTATCAGGTTGTAGATGTTTTGTCTGAGCGGTTTGCCCCTATGTGATTTAGAACATGATGACCCTAGTCATATTTTTAATACAGAATACATTGGTAAATTATGGACTATGTAATTTCCATCTGGATTAAGTAAAATCTGAATTATTACCAAATGGTTTATATGCATACTACATAGACCCATTTTCCCTGAGCATTGAGTCACAGGTTCAATTCCCAACTGGCTGGACCGTTCGCTCCAAGACATTCCCCTACTCTCTTTTTCCACATTTCCTGTCTGTATCAAATAAAGTAACCTTTGCTAATCACTACTATTCGTTTACGTATATGAAATTGTCATAATTAACCTCCTGGCCTGGATGTGGCTACCACTGTAGGTAAACCACATCTTTTTTTAAATGTGAACTTAATACATTAATATTAAAGCTTCGAGACTGGCGATGAATTTATTTACAAATCGTGGAAGGAGCCTGGTTTGTTTCACATTTCCTGGTAGTGGGATGGCCTCTGATTGGTCAAATATGTGTTCATTGTTTAGAATGTTTGGTAGTGATAGGCAACGCTATTGGCTTTCGCATGATGGACTTGATCGACCGACAAGTAGATATTTTGTTGGATTTTCTATTAGATTTTAATATTTTTCAATACGTCCCAGATTAATCTATACCTAAAAACATAGTGTACTTGTTGAAATTCATCAGAAATGGGTAAATCGGTTAATCTAAAACTCCACCGTCAAAGCCGTGTTTAGTAACTAACTACCACTTGAAAGCTCATGTGAAAGTTAAGTTGTTTTTACTGTTATCATTTAGGTCTTGTGGAAATCGTGAATTTATCATCAAACTTAGTATTACTTGCTTATTCGTAGAAACATGAATTCATCACCAAGCTTAGTATCACTTGCTCAATCTTAGATGTACACTGCACTTTGTACTTTGATTTATGTACTATACACATTACTATATTGGTGTACTTTTATATCTTGATTCATGTAACATACACATTACTATGTATATTTGTGTACTTGTAATTTGATGTTTTGTTGCACTTTTGAGAGTGAAAACCTCTCGATTCACAGCTTTTCCATGAGAAAACAGTGTGTCCCCACCGGTCCGCACTTCCTGGTCATCCCCTTGACTCTTTTATGTACCTTTTTACCCCATAGCATTGCTAAATTCTATTTATTCTCGAGGTGATTTCAGGGCCTCGTTGGCGCAGTAGGCAGCGCGTCAGTCTCATAATCTGAAGGTCGTGAGTTCGAGCCTCACACGGGGCACTTGTTTTTTCTTTTGCTAGACGAGTACCGTTTTGGAATGATAAAGCATGTTGTACCGATTATGCCTTTGTCAGTTATTGAGCGCCTCATACATGTTGAAAACTACGAAGCAAAATACCTGCAATGTAATTTACTCGCAAAAGTAGTTTTGGTTGTTCTCGAACGGACAGGTCGTCATGGCCGCACTAATTTATATTTAACGTTAGCTAGCTAGTTAGCGAAACCTTAATCCGTTTGAAATAGCGTTAGCTACTTGTTCAACATCGAAGTCCTCGGACGTAGCTTGTTTAATTAGGTTCTTGATAGGAGTAATGTCTAAGAAGTCACCTTTTTGTCAAAATTGTAACTTCTGAAAGGGTAAGTTAGCATTATTGATACTGATGTATCTTTCTGCCTCAGCTAACAAGTTGTTAGCTAACTAATATGAGTAATTCTGTTAAGTCAACAATACTCTTCCTATATTATATGCTTACATGCAGGAAACGTGTAACACATCCCACGAATTATTTAAGTCCATATAAGAAGTCTGTACATTATATGAATATTGTAGTTGTTTTATTCAGGAGCTGTTAGAATGAATCTGCTATGACCCACAAATACCAGAAGGTGGCGGCCATGTTCCACTATCAAACAGTAATTCCCTCTGAGTCCACTTCACTCACAGCTATCAGTCAAGTTTAATTGACTTTATCTGCAGAAGCAGCTGTTGTGTGTGAGAGCCATAACGACAGTACAAAAAATAAAAAAATAAACAGATAGCTTTTGACCACATAACTTAGTGAATTGGGAGTAAATTGCTTTTATTCCTTATGATTGTTATGGCACTCATGCTCGTTTTGTGTTTTCATTTTCTTAACTGGAATAAGTTATTGTTAACATTACGATAGCTCTTGTATAGCAGACCCATGTTTTCCAACGACAGAGTATTTATAAGTATGTTGAGTGCACATGTCAATTAAGTAGGCTAATTAGGCTGAAGTGAGTGAGAGAGTCAGAGAGAGAGGAGGGCGTTGAGCCTGACTGTGTATAGACAGACTTACTGGCTGCAGATGAAGTTTTTCAGTCACACTGCACCGTGGGACTTTTAGGAATTCATATTAACCATCCAGACTCTCTATCTCCTGACTGACATGTTGCGATGTTCCGTGCAGCCTTACAAAACGTGGACTTGCTTTGGGTGATTTTGTTTTATTTTGTTTTTCTACCGGAGACTGGCTGTGGATCAGCCGATGCAGACAGCTGTCATGAGGTGAAAACAGCCTACATGATGCGCCAAATAGGCCCGGTGGAGCTGGTGCCAGACAGGCCGGGAACAGGTCAGTCAGTTCCTCTTGGAAATATCATGGTAGAGATACTTTAGGAGGATCACGAAATACACAGAGGTGGAATGCAAAACGGATACATTTACCGAAGCTCTGTTCTTTAGAATAACTTTGAGGTAGTTGACCTTTACTTGAGTATCTACACTTCTACTTTTCATTTTTGATATTGTGCTGTTTTACTCCATTCAATTTATCTGATAGCTATTTACATTAATACTTAATACATTAATAAACATGATGATGAGTTTATAAATTATTACAACATCACAACATCAGTGTTTTGTAATACAATAATGTAATATATCATAATATAACACTTATAGGGCAATTATGCTGCATAATGACTGCTTTTACTTTTAATACTAACATTTTTCTGATAATACTTGTAATTGAAGGACTTGTAATTGAGTAGTCCTTAATTAAGTAAAGAATCCAAATGTTTCCTTCACCACTGGAAACATATAAGAGCCCTACACACCACACTACAATGAAGTATCATAAAGATCTCTAGATATTGAGTGTTAACTTGCTGTTGAGTGTCACACACTTTCACACACATTTAATTAATATCGTCGGGCTGAGCTTGGCAACTTTCCTTTCCTCAAAATAATTGAAAATAATCGCTATATTCTCCATACATATTCTCTTTTTAAATGTCTTAAATGAAAATGAACAAACTCGGTGTTAAATCATATTTCCACTTATTTTATAAAGTCTATGATCACAACTTAAATATATATTTTTCCTGCTATGAGATTTTTAATACTTAAAACATTGCTGTGCCTTGTGGCCCACGCAGGGTTTAAACTCATAGCTTTAGAAATGCAGGACCACATTTGAAACATAAGGGATCTTCAGCGTGCAGCAGAGGCCAACTTCTTCTTCTTTGCGAGAAGCTATTTCTGTTACAAACTTACCTTAATAGTCTGCCGCACTTATACAGCTCTTGAAAGCATATATGGCTATAAGTGGTGTTAAAGATGCTGTAATTTAAATGTAAACGCTCATGTGAGATTCTCTCTGGCTCACGAGAGAAATTGTTGAATAGGACATCAACATCTTTAATGTAACTGCACCGAGAAAGGTGATCCCTTGGAGTTATTTTGTTGGCAGTAATTTCAGATTTCCCCAGGTAGTGGAGACAAGTGGTGGATGATACAGATCTCCAGTTAATAAGCTCTCTTTTCTGCTAATCTTGACATCACATAAACTCCTTGTCATAATTATACAGTTCATGAAAAAGCTTATGAATCAGATGTCATATAATCAGCAGACAGAAGAAAAACAAAATCTGTGGCAGACATCAGTTGATAACGTACAGCTGCAACAGAATGTAGAATCTTTGCTATATCTGTAAAACGCTCCTTTGGGGACAAACAGTCTGCCTGTGGTCGAACAACACCTAGTTTGCAGGAGCTGTAGTATTCCTGTAATATTAGTGTTTCTGCAGGAACTGATAGTGTGCTATGAGCTTGTGATTGTTAACAGCTAGTTAACGAAACATGGCGGTGACCTTTGAATTTTCAAGCAGAGATGTCTGCTAATTATAGATGGTTTCACCAGTAGAATCTTAACACAACATCCCTCCACAACGCAGTCTTTTGATCTGGTGTGGCTGCATGAATTCATTTGAAAGAGAAGTCTTTTTAAAGAAGACGGTATAGCAAGTTGAACAGCAGAACTCTTCTTGATGGACATATTCACACAAGCACTTCCTACTCTTAATTGGACAAATGCACCACACCCTGGCCCATCGTTGGTCTTTGCTTCTATTGTTTCAGGTTAAAAAACATGTTTGTAAAAATATTGTCAAAATCCTGCTAAACTACATACTAAAATTAGGTTAGGGATAGTTGAACTTGAGGTCACGTTAACTTACTGACCTTTCACAAAAACATTCTCAACATTTAACACAAATGACAAGGTTTACAATCTGTGACCGAAGTCCCACACATGTACCACGTGATAACAAAGAACCCATCTCTGTGACAAATGAGCAAATTCAATCTGCAGATGAAAGCCATGTGATGCAGCTGAAAGCTCTGGAAGATCTCTAGTGAGTGGACCTTGTACTATTTTTTGTATTCTTCAAGTGTAATGAATCATTTTGAGACAAGAACAGATGTTACTGCAGGTTTGTAAATCGTGCTGACTGAGTTAGTTTGAATGGTGGTTTCCAGTCAGCCAGTGTGAACATGAATAGACTAAAGTTTGACACAGGGCTGGTGTGTGTGTGTTTGTGTGCGTGTGTGTGTGTGTGTGTGTGTGTGTGTGTGTGTGTGTGTGTGTATCATCTCTGTCTCTCCTTTGATCTCAGTCAGCTACTTTACAGCTTGGCTTACAGCAGTCTATCAAAGTCAGACTGCTTCACACACACAGACACTCACTCACACACACACAGCTTCTGGTGTGAGTGGTGAAGTGTTGACCGCTGTGCATGTCATCATTTCAGGTCCCAATGGTGTCATTGTAGAATTATTTTTGTAAAGTCTTGTGCGCTGCATGCTTTTAGATCACTGTTCCTTAAGTGGATTAACTAATTTGTTTGTTAGTGATAGCATCTCAAATCTTTAGAAACAAATCTCTAGCTCTGAGTAACTTTTCAATAAGGCCAACATGTAATGGTGGAAGACATTTTGAGCCTTTATTATAGAAAACTTATTTTTAAATGATCAGATATGTCATTGGTTCTATTAATCTTCACAAACTCTGTGAGTAGGCCTACACAGCGTCAGAGTAAAGGTTGATAGAAACATATGCAGACTTCATGGAATCATTTCTTCCACACACCACTCTGTTTTCCACCAGGCTTAATCTGAAAATATGACCAAGCCTGAAGCTACGTCACAAAACAGTCTGCATGGTGATTTAAAAAGCCTTAAATAACTTGTGGCTATTTAGTCATAGTAACAGTAAAACAAAAAACATGCCGACGCGTTTCAGCCATGAAGGCCTTCACCGGGCTGTTCTCAGGCCTGAAGGTATTTCTTCTCTCTGTGTCTTTCAGATGAGTCTCTCCGAGTGTGTGTCCACCCTGGGCCCAGCTGCTGCACCAGTAAGATGGAGGACAGCTACATGGCGGCTGTTCGCAGTGAGACGCAGCAGAAGATGCGATCCTACAGTTTTGAACTGAAGTACCTGATTGCTGGACACACCAAGGCCTACCAAGGTGAGGGGGGTAGACTAGAGAATACAAGTACATATATTAATGTTTTTCATGTATTATTGAAGAGAAAAGCATAGTTGGGGAATTGAAAAAATGGCTTTTTTTGGGATTAAGTTGAGGAGGGAGAGAAATATACCCGCACAATGTACATGGAGGTTGATATGTATGTTCTTGTATTTGAACTCCAAAATTCGATTAGTCCTTTTTTTTTCCTTTTTTAAGCAAATGGCAAAACATATTTGGTTTGAGATGATCAAACACAATTCTTTCGACATTTTGTTGACTAGATGATCGGAAAAATGATTAGAAAATGAATCCAAGATTCGAGTTGTATTTAAACAATAAAACGCTTTTGTTTCAGCTATTCTGCGTTGATGATTTTTCCATATGGATTTAGCACCATTCCAGTCCGCTTGTGCTTCAAGACCGTAAATCAAAGTGACTTTAATAGCATCGGTGATTTCGGTGTTCTAACAGTTCTGTCAAGGGCCTGTAGCCCCCCTGCCATTCTCACTTTGTGTGTTCATCATGAAATTGCTAGTTTGTGTCAGGGTGGTGGTGTGAGGCCAGTATATTTTGTGAGGCGCCACAGTGGCTAGCCAAACAAACAACTGATGTTCGATTGAGTCTTTGAGAGAGCGAACTCTCGGAGGGAGCAGCG